>NW_017385993.1:524070-528139 GCF_000237925.1 Schistosoma mansoni | reverse complement strand
AATTGCGATGGCTTCAGCTATGTGCAATAGACGAGCTCGTAAACCATGTGGCAAAATTGATGGAATATGGTAGATAACCTTAAAAGCTTTATTCAGTTCAACCTGATGACCTGTGTCCACTAATTGAGCGAGAATAGAACTCTTAATCACCTCTACCTATCCTTTGCTCATAATGAAGTATAAACTTTTGACAATTAAGTAATTGAAAGTCCAAATATACACAATGAACAGAATTTACATTGTAATATAAGTGATAAGATTACATTTATTTTACCATCAAGTGTTCTTTGGATATCAGTCAATGAATATTTCATAACTAAATGTCAACATGTTGTAAACCATTGAAGTGTTATTTTGATTAGAGCTCCGTAGTATTTTACTATTTAGACACCATAAAATCCTTCTACTTAAAACTCGACCTCAAATTTTTGATCCTCTTAATTAAAATACAATGAAAATTTCCATGAAACTTACGAATAAATTCCAACATCCTGTGAATTCCATAAAAATGGATATCCCATTAGATATATGTATATAATATATAAATCAGTTGATGTAACAATAAACAACAATAATACGATAAATCCAATTAGGACATGTTGTTTATATTTTCCATTAATGATCTAAAGTGTTTATTATTTGATGTGAAGTAACAAAAAGAAAATTACAGAAAAAATGTTTTTTACTGTATATGTCATAGTCCAATATTCTAATGAAGTTTGTCATAATCAGTCGTTATATGGAATTCTTGAATTTTTCTAACTGACTTTATTCTAATGAAATCTAAACTGTTTCTATATTATTGTAGTGAACAAAACACTTGTTGGGGACAATCGAATGTATTGAAGCACAAATTACAAACTATTTTACCAAGAATTCATTTAGTATTGTTTGTTTGAATCTTCCCATCGATGTGTTAGGACTGCAACTGGTCAGTCTCTTATTGGCATATGTGCATACTGTGCGTATTGCCTCGATATAGCCTTAATTCACAAGAATGGTAAGCAGAGATGGATAGTGGCTAGCAGTGGAATCCAGGACACGCGTTTCGTCCTATTTGGGACTCGTCCATCTCTGCTTATCTTACTAAGATCTGATAACCATAGAGCAAACAGTTAATTTGCAAAATAACAATCAATTGTCTCAATCTTCACTATTCCTTCCATAAATATCAGTTTATCTTCTCCAATTTCATTGTTCATACATTTTCCCACCAATTGCGCTTCATTTCAGTTCTTTCCTTATCGGTCTTCTGACAAAATACATTCTATGTCTGACCATCGCCATATACTACTTATATAGATATAAATAGACCACACCACACTATCTTAACACTTTCCTGTAGACTTGATAAAACAGATATTACACATTCGAAAAACGTATGTATTTCAATGCTTATAGATTTGAAACAGTTTAATAAATTCTATTCATGTATTCCTTAATCTCATTCTTTTTTGTATAGCCTGAACAAGAGCAAAAAAAACAGGAAGAGATGAATGTGAAAATAAAACTTGGAGAACCTGTGATTGTTTGTAATTATTGTAAAGGTGGACATTTTACTCGTACTTGCCCGTACAAAAGTGATATGGAAGCAATGCAATTGTTACAGGAACAACTTCGTGCTAAAACGGAACCTACAGAAGAAACAACTAAAGATTTAGTAAGTTAAAGTTTTTTTTCTATTATGGAGTAATTTGAATAGTCTTCACAAATACCTCTCTTTCAAAAACTAATAATACTATACTCATTAGTGTAGATTTTCAATATTTAAGCTTGGAAATAATCACCAAAGTGCTAGTGATAAGCCGTTCATGGTGGAATCCAACCATATCCAGAATGAGATGGATATCATTGATGGTCAAGTATCACTTGTATAATTGTATCGTGAATTAATTGTGTTCAAAACTTGAACTATTGGATACAACTTTGATGATATAAAGATGTAACGTGTTCGCTGTAAAGGTCCTGAGTATGGTCCCTATCTTGGTTTTGAGTGTGATCTGCTGAAGAGCTTCACACGAAGAAGAAAAAACTATTCGATTCTCTTTGGATTTAGTTGATTATCTAGTTAATGTTACCCAAACCTATTATGTAACTTAAAAGGTGAATATTCTGAAATTTTCAGTTAGGTTTTTTTCATGACGTGAGTAGAAAAAATTTGCTGTTACACAGAAACCGTTATTGTCAGTACAGCAAAATGGTTTACCTAACATCTTCATTCATTTAGTCAGTCACAACGTAGAACTTCGTACGTACGTACATCAGTTCGAGTTGCCATACCATATTAGCACAGAGATGCAGTTGTCGATTCAAATCCCATGGTGGTAGAAGTAGTAAGAGTATGAGTATTATGTGAAAGATAAGGGTTTGAAGATGTTATTGAAGGAGTATAATCCAATGAAGTAAATTTGGAAGGAGAAAAAAAGATAGAGACATGAAGAATTCAAAAGATTAGAATTTAGCAGAACACAAAGAGTGAACATCTTCATTACATAATACTAATATTCCTCATGACAAATAGAATTAATCCTAAATTCTACAACCAGTTGTAATCAGTACAGAGCCAAGAAAAATTTACACCAGCTTAAATTCCCATACAGCATTAGCGTAAATCAGTGAAATTAAGAGAGTCAGTAGCCTGTGGTTGACTGAATATTTTTTTGAGTAGAATACTCAAATATTGTTAGTGACTACTGGCTTAATGAAATGCATTAAGGTCGTATTGACAAATCCTAGTGTCTTGGGCTAACTGAAGACTTCACGCTAGGCAAGAAAAAAACTTATTTTTTCAGTGCTAGAATCTTTAGTTTGAGAATATTGATTAAATGTTTCATAAATTTTGTGTGTACGTGCGTGTTTTTTTGTGAAGCGATCTGTGATATACCACTTATTGTCCATAGGAAATTGTACTGAAGAAATCACTTTTGTTTTCTTACTGTTTGACCCATCATCTTTCTGATACATGTTTACTTTCATTTTGTAGCAAAACGATCGTTCTGGACGTTACATCCCACCATCATTACGTGGTGATGCAGCCAATACTACTGGATCCAGTATGTCAACCGACAAACGTCCATTCGATGAAAATACTGTACGTGTTACTAATTTACCACCAGATACAACTGCAGATGAACTGAAATCAGTTTTCAGTGCATTTGGTCACGTAATGCGTATTTACCCAGCAAAAGATAAATTAACACAACAAAATAGGGTAAATTATTTCACTTTCTGTATTTATTTATTTATTTTATTTTATTTAAACACAAATATTGGCACAAGGAAGCACCAGATACATATGCGCCGCACAAATCTCGTTTGATCTGTGTGAAGGCTGTAATACTGCCCAGATGTTCAAACTGAAGCAGCTGGTTTTCTTAGGGGGACCACACCCGGCGCCTTTGACCTAAAGTTCTGATCCACAAGGCAGTGGAGCATCGTGAGGAAATGCAGTCCCATAGTAGCCGATGACCAACAATTGATTCATACGCCATTTGTTCTTTCAAGATACTGGAGCCCATGTGAACCATTGGTTTGGAATCAGGCTTTTCCAACTCCCCTAGGTGGACTCTCCGTGTCCACCAACCCGGTTAAAGCACCGGACATTCACTTTTCGTCCTCTCAATTTTGTAAACAACATGGGTGCCACGAGAAGGCAGTGAGTAGGACTTCCCTGACAGAGGCTATATACGCGTGTCCATGTGAGAACATATGGAGAGGGAGAGTGGATTCTCCCCACTCTCGGCCGTACCAGGGCATTTGGGGGCTCTGTTTGTATCCATTTTTATTATTTTTAAAAGATTGAAAGCTTACTAAAACTTCTCATATTTGAGTTTAACAACACTGAGTATAATGTTTGGGTCATGATAGCATGAATCCAAACAGTTCTACATCTGAAGGGGTTTTGTGGAGATTTAGTATTTTTCATAGTAGAAAGCATCAGTCAATTGAAGCTAGACCACCATGGAAAACCTGGAAACACTGGATGGCCGTTTCGTCCTATTATGGGACTCCTCAGCAGTGCGCATCCACGAACCCGCTCTCGCCGTCCAGTGTTTCCAGGTTTTCCATG
>NW_017385993.1:520142-523870 GCF_000237925.1 Schistosoma mansoni | reverse complement strand
GATTCCCTCCCAGTGTCTATTCTGACAGACTTCAACACAACTCAGATCAAGAACATAAGATTAGCATGACTAGAACGTAAATGTATTTCCCCACCAAAACCCGACACAATCCAACAAGAACGAACAACTAATCAATGATACATTCGTTCTCGCTCACGAACGCTCAAACTGTATACCACTAAGCCATCATTCAACGGTGTTAATGTCTAACTTCAATCAATCCACGAAATCACATTACCCTCTACCATTGTTTTCAATGAGTTACTGCCTCATAACAGACACACTTGAACTACACTGGTCACTTATTATCTTCTAAAGACATTTGTGAACTATTGAGTTTCTTCCTTATACCTGTTACGTTTTCTCAATATCCCTTGAAAATGTAATTTCCGTTTACAGGATGTTGTTTATGGTTAAATTTATCAATGTCACAGAATTGATTCATCATTATGTAAAACCCAGAAGTGATGATTGTCAATATTATAAATAATGTTTTATGTATTCTCGACAGTATTCAATTTCCTGACTGGTTTAATTTCCCGTTCTCATAGAAATTCTTTCTCTACCATATTTCATGAACCAATTTCATACATTTTCGACATTGTGAAATTTATGAGAAAAATTTGCTCAAACTAAGATATGTTGTTCTTTTTATATAGTTGAGATCATGAGTCAATTGAAGTTAGACCACTGTGGGAAACCTGGAAGCACTGGACGGCCATTTCGTTCTATTGTGGTACTCCTCAGCAGTGCTCACCCACGATCCCGCCTCACGAGATTCGAACTCAGCACCTATCAGTCTCGCGCGCGAGCACTTAACCGATAGATCACTGAGCCGGCCGGCATCCAACAGTGTTAATGCGCTTCAAGGAATCTCACTTCAATTGACTCATGCTTTCTACTATGAAAAATTCTACATCTGTTCAAAATGGAAAGAATAACTCAGCATATGCATGTCAGCGAAGTAACCGCTTTACGTTTCCTTTCTTATCACTAAACTATGGTGCACATCACAAAGAGTTAATGACACACCAGTTTAGCCATGTGGCAAAGATGTATAGACCACAAAAGGAATTATAATCATTTACTTGTTTTCCATTATATAACTATTATTTTAGTAATAATTATGATCTTTAACTGTTATCATGCATATGTTGTATTCTGAGATAACAATATTAATGAGTAAGTGATAAGTCTTCTAATTGAACGCTAGATTCGGTTCCTTAAGCTTTTCTAGTAACCCCCAGAATAAATCGACACGGTGACTTGAATACGAGAGAAAAAGCGCGAAATATAGAGGAAACACTTTACTCCAAGATTTGTTTGTGCCGTTGGGCTTCCGGAAATTTCTGGAAGGTTACTAAACATTATAGTAATGTAGGTAATCATCCAATCAGAAATGCGACATGTGGCTTGTCACTTTCTAGATGTTTCTGGCAAATGATGATTGGATACGATGCTTCTTATCGTTTTTAGAGCCTTTTTAGCTTTTTTTTCTCGGAGTTTTCTGGATCTCCTCAACAGTCAGTCAGTCAGTTACAACGTAGAACTTCGTACGTACGTACATCAGTTCGAGTTGCCATACCATATTAGCACAGAGATGCAGTTGTCGATTCAAATCCCATGGTGGTAGAAGTAGTAAGAGTATGAGTATTATGTGAAAGATAAGGGTTTGAAGATGTTATTGAAGGAGTATAATCCAATGAAATAAATTTGGAAAGAGAAAAAGGATACGGACATGAAGAATTCAAAAGATTAGAATTTGGTAGAACACAAAGAGTGTATGCACCTTCGTCATTGCAAACGATTTTGAGCCATATCATTTAAGGTCTCTAACCATTGATTGCTATCATCTCGCTAATCCCAACCCGGTAGTCTACACCTATCAACATGGCTCAGTCTACTTGTCAGCGACTTCATGGATTTATGCCATGTTTTGGTCTGGCCGCCCCTAGCTTTCTTCCAACCTGCTCCTACACCATAAAACATTGCACGTCGGGACAGTCGGTGGTTGGGCATACGTAACACATGTCCCAGCCATCTCAACTGATGAAGTTTCACTACTTCATCGTTCGATTTGCCATCCTTACCTAACAACTGCATTACTTACCCGGTGGTCCCAGGATATACGAGCAATGCATCGAAGACACCTATGATCGAATACTAGTAGCCTACGAATATCCTCTACTCTTATTGGCCATGTTTCACTGCCATAAAGTAGGACGGAACGAACTGCTGCACAGTAAACCCGTCCTTTTGTTGCTAGACGGATATCTCGCCTACGCCACAAATGGCGCAAGTTGGCGAAAGCTAGACGAGCCTTCTGTATCCGTGCTGAAATTTCGTCACACACCAGACCACAAGGGCTGATGAGACTCACAAGATAAGTGAAGCTGTCAACACGCTCAACTACTTCACTCCCTATCATTAGTTCAGGTGTCGATGCAACCCAATCCTGAAGTAACATTTTGCACTTCGAGGGAGAGAATCGCATCCCGAACATGCCTGCATTGTTGCTTATAGTGGTCAGAAGACTCTGCATTTTGTCAGCGTCTTCACCAAATAAAACTATGTCGTCGGCGTATTCTAAGTCAACAAGTGAATCTCCCGGTAAAAGTTCAACTCCAGGAGATTGAGATGATGAAAGTGATATCTCTAAAAGCATGTCAACGACAAAGTTAGACAAGAATGGGGAGAGTGGACAGCCCTGACGAACACCACTTGAGGTAACCAATTCTGAGGATCTCCTCAACAGTAATGATTTATATTGGCAAATGTGTTACCTAAGCGGATTCTCTTGACAGCCATTTTCGTCATAAGCAGCAGTACCATTTGCTTTAAATGATTCGAATCTATATGTCGACATCGACATTGATATGCGTGTACATCTGACGAATCCCAAATATGACGAAACGCGCGTTGTAAATTCCAGTACTAGCCATAATTCATACAGTGTAATAGATAAGAATAACGTATAAAACAGATCTGACGCCAATACTGGGCAGAAGACAAGTTGTTACTGGAACCACGATGTCAGGCTCACGGAGGAAAAGAGAAACTGACTCTTACGGCACATTTTTTACTGACTTGTATACGTACGTGGATTTGAAATAAATTAATTAAGGTGGCCTATTCTAAGTAAAGGATATTGGGAAATATCCAATGATGAAACAGGCTAAAATGAACGTAAAGTCTGTTCCTCTATTACAGAAAAAAAACAAGTATTTGCAGTCAAATTGAATTTCTTTGCAATCGATAAAATGTTTGTCTTTTTTCTTCACTTAATTCTATTTATTAGGGATTCGCCTTTATATCGTTCAGAACTGCGGAAGAGGCGAAAAGTGCAATCTACGGTGTTAATGGTCTTAGACATAATCATGTCGTTTTAAAAGTTGATTGGGCAAGGTAAGTTTAACATTGTGTTCATGCTGTAGTGCATGAAATCTATCTTAATCTGAAAGTCAACAGGAAATGGAATTTATTGCCTGTTCTATGTTTACATATGCTCATTGATTTCACCCTTTTTATACTGATAAAATCAGATAATGATAGTATAGTGAATTGGTGAGTTTTTGGTAATACCCATCTTTGCAAATTCATTAAACTTTATTATTTCCAAAAATTAGTTCTCTTCAATACACTGTGTTGGGTGACTAAGGTTTATGAACTACTGTTTATAAAATGTATTCATCTAGCCTTGACGTTTAAATTTGCATCTACAGCTCTAG
>NW_017385993.1:515716-519942 GCF_000237925.1 Schistosoma mansoni | reverse complement strand
TTTCCATTATATTCTACGTTTGGCTGTATTACTGGAACCATATCAACCTCACTAGAATTGTTAATTATCTATAATTGTGGATTCTGGTACCAAAAGCAACCGAACACGCAACAATCTGCTGACTTAAGTAACGTCCCTTAACTTTATTTGTGTTTATAACTTATAATTGGTATACTATAATATTACCATTTAGATGGAATAACTTTACTGTTATTTTTGAGTTAATATAATTTTTGGTCCGCCACAGTAAGGATCCATATATATGTGGACTACTTTTGGAATAGATGAATGTCATTACTAACTCCTCGTACATTTGTTGGATAATAAAATCCAGAAGGCTCTCAATGGTATGGTTTTAATGTTTATTACATAACACGGGGAACAAGTAGAGCATGGCGTTATATTAATTTAAATACTCAAACGTTCCACTATTCAACATAGAAAAATTTGAAATGTAATGCCTAGTAGAGTAGGAAATTTACTAACCCTACCCTCGGGGTTTAGAGTTTCTATTCTAACCACAGGTCATCAGATGAATTTTTGGCGCTTATATTCAGTTGCTACAAAAGTACATCAAGGGTAGGTTTAAATTCAACGTTGTTAGTTAACCCAATGCATCGCAAGCCAAAATAATGATCATATTCACGTTCATGTAGTCATCGAATTTGTCATATTATCATGTAATTTTTATTAGGAAGCTAGATTATGCTGTGTATTTTGCTATGGCTGTAGTCTTTATTTCTCACGTCTGACTGAATTGCGCCGGACATGCACTGCATACTGGGATGATATCCCAAGTCATAGTAGGCCTAATCAAATCGTTGTTTATTAAGAAGACCTTCAGTGAATATTGTTACTGAAGAAGGGTTTATTGTGATGTGAATGTGGTGTTTGAATGAACCAATGATTCCCTTGTATTGATGTTTCGATTTTGAATTCCAAATACAATACATTCGTTTGTGTTCATCTAATACTTCTTGATCAAATTGCGTTGTTTCTAGGATTACTAGTTTGGTGAGTTTTTGGTAATACCCATCTTTGCAAATTCATTAAACTTTATTATTTCCAAAAATTAGTTCTCTTCAATACACTGTGTTGGGTGACTAAGGTTTATGAACTACTGTTTATAAAATGTATTCATCTAGCCTTGACGTTTAAATTTGCATCTACAGCTCTAGCATCGGTGATATCGCAAAACTCGACACAAGTATGTATCGGTTCCATTTGCCACATTTTACATCAAAAATTAAAGAGAAAAAGAGCGACGTAACAAGATATGAAGCACCTGAGGTAAATAGTATTAGCGCTATTGGTAAACTAATAGTGAGGAAAAGTTCTAAGAACAAATGAGATTTTGAAATAAAACTAACCATGATTGCACTATCACTACCACCGATTTTGAGCTGTGTCACCTTATTCCTCTCCGTCCGTAAATTACGGTTATTATGCCTTCTTCAACTAAAAGATCTGCGACTCTTGGAACTGCTCAGGTCAACAGTCACTAAATTCATCAAGTGACTCTATGTTTTGATATTCGTGCCCCTAACCTTTTTCCAATTTACGACTATTCCAGCTAAAATAAGGATTTTGTTAGGTGATAGTTAAGTGTATGTCTTTGAGATACTGTGTGTCCGTAAATAATGTCGTTGTCACGCTCCAGTAGTGGGTAGTAAGACTTTCTTATTTACTGTTTTGTTTTCTCACCCCTATCCAGCCGATCTACCTAGAACGTGATCTAGACAATATTAGCTTTATTGAGTTGTTACCATATGGAAACCTTATCACCACATCAAGATACCAGCTACGGCCTAGTTGTGTCAGTGAAGGGATGACCACAATTATCTTGTTAGTTGTACAGGAAGTAATACATAGAAGTGGAGTTCACTAGGACTGGACCCTAACACCTATGTTAGATCGTAGTAACCACCAACTTTTGTATTTTCCCATTGTTGACATTCACGACTAAATATGACTATTGGTGGCGTGAGCGCATAAATTCACTGAATGGATGATATCTTAAGTACATTCTAATATTGATTATCATTGTATCTATTCAAAGGACCAATACACTCATATAGTGATTAGATTAAACCCTTGATGTTCAACAACGGAATAACAAGAACCTATACATTTATTTAGAATTACTCAATCTTAAAGCTAAATTAGTATAGTACGATAATATGATGAAATATATCTTTCGTACATAAAATTTAACCCCACATTTTCATCCCAACAGTTCTATTTTGTTTATTCCATCTAGTTATCATTTGTGACACCATTTTCATGATAGCAATCAAAGATGTTTACTTTTATGAGAGCCTCTTCGCATAATAATAGTTCTTCATGTCACTTGACCCACAATATTTATTTCGTTGCGTATGATGATTTTGTCCTTTGATCAAACTATCCAACTTAGACAACAAAACTTTACCAAAAAGATTTTTCTTTGTAATTATTTGTTTATTTTCAAGAACATAGGTACTATAAGTCAAGATATTTTGATAGTATAAATCCTAAGCTAAATTTTTTGTCGTTCAATGAAGCTGTTATGACTTATAAGCAAAGATAGTATCTAAAATACTAGCCTCAATAATTATCAGGCGCCTAACTAAGACTCGTGAACTGCAAACACGAGAAAATCAGGCTGGCTTCAGACCTGGTCGTGGCTGTATCGACCACATATTCACCATTCGTCAAGTTTTAGAGCACAGACATGCTTATCGGCGTCCGACAATGATAGTTTTTCTTGACTTGAAAGCAGCATTTGACTCTGTAGACCGAGAGGTTCTGTGGCAGTGTCTGTCATTGAAAGGTGTACCTGAGAAGTACATAAACCTTGTGAAGGCTCTTTACTCGAACACTATCAGTCGAGTGAGAGCTTATGGCGAACTGTCATCTGATTTTACAACCTCAAGTGGTGTACGTCAAGGCTGTCCACTAACCCCATTTTTGTTTAACTTCATTATAGACCTGTTGCTGGAAATAACACTTTCTTCAACTGAATTTACAGGAATTGATCTCCTACCAGGTGGTTCACTTATCGACTTAGAATACGCAGATGACATAGTCCTGTTTGCTGAAGACGCTGGCAAAATGCAGAGTCTTCTGTTAGAACTGAGTAATAATGCCAGCATGTTTGGGATGCGTTTCTCCCCATCCAAATGTAAATTGTTACTCCAGGACTGGCCTGCGTCAACACCTGAACTAAGGATAGGGAGTGAAGTAGTCGAACGCGTGGACAACTTCACTTATCTTGGAAGTCTGATCAGCCCTAATGGGTTGGTGTCTGACGAAATCTCAGCACGGATTCAAAAAGCTCGTTTGGCTTTTGCCAACTTACGTCACCTATGGCGAAGACGAGATATCCGTCTATCAATTAAGGGACGAGTATACTGCGCATCAGTTCGCTCTGTTCTACTTTACGGCTGTGAAACATGGCCATTAAGAGTAGAATATACTCGTAGGTTACTAGTATTTGACCACAGATGCCTTAGAAATATTGCTCGCATCTGCTGGGATCACCGGGTAAGTAATAGTGAGGTTAGACGCAGGGTATTAGGGAATGATGGTAAATCAGTTGATGAGGTGATGAATCTTCATCGACTGAGATGGTTGGGCCATGTGTTACGTATGTCTGAACACCGATTACCACGACGCGCAATGCTGAATAGTGTAGGGGATGGTTGGAAGAGAGTTAGGGGCGGCCAAACCAAAACATGGCATCAGTGCTTGAAGTCACTAACTTCTAGTGTGAGCCATGTTGGCAGATGCAGACTACCTGGTTGGGGTCCGCGTGACTATCGTAACCAATGGTTGGAGACTCTAGGTGACATGGCTCAGAATCGATCACAATGGCGAAGGTGTATACACTCTTTATCTTCCCTTAAACCTTGAGATTAAAATTGCTTCATAACTTTTTTCCTTCCTATACTATATCCTTATATACAACCTTTCTTTATATACTACCACCACTAAATTAATTACTTCTATGAATCCGGTGTTCATCTTGTTGTGCTAACGAGGTATGGCAACTTGGACCGATGCATATATGTGCCTGGTCCTACGTTGTAGCTGACTGACTGACTGATAAGCAAAGATAGATAGTAGCTAGCAGTGGAATCCAGTTTGACGCGCGTTTCTTCCTATTTGGGACTCATCAGCTGGATGTACCTGCATCTCAGAGTTGATGTTCACTCTGTGAATTAAGGCTATATCGAGGCAATACG
>NW_017385993.1:471495-515516 GCF_000237925.1 Schistosoma mansoni | reverse complement strand
GGGATTTCTCAGAGTTGATGTTCACTCTGTGAATTAAGGCTATATCGAGGCAATACGCACAGTATGCACGTATGCCAAATAGAGACTGACCAGTTGCAGTCCTAAACATCAATGGGAAGATTTAAACAAACAATACCAAGTGAATTTAAACTTCACCCCATTACACAAGCAAGTGGCTATCAGGACTCAGTAGCTGAATGGATAACGCGATGGTGTTTGAAGCGAAAGGTACTGCGTTCTAGTCCCAGAGTGAACATCAGCTCTGAGATCCAGGTACATCCAGCTGACGAGTCTCAAACACGACGAAACGTGCGTTCTGTATTCCACTGATAACCACTATTCATCTTTGCTTACAATGCTTGTGAATTAAGGCTATATCGAGGCAATACGCACAGTATGCACGTATGCCAATTAGAGACTGATTAGTTGCAGTCCCAAGCTTCAATGGGAAGATTCGAACAAACAATACTAAGTGAATTGTTATGACTTGGTTAGTTTTTTTACTATAATTCATTTGATTACTTGGTAATAAAGGTTTTCGAAAACACAATATAACTGCGTAGTCTAATTCCCATTATTATTGTTAAAATTTAACTAATCTTATTCTTATTTCAGACCTTCGAATAATTAAAACTCAACTAAACATCAATATCTCACTTCTGCTTCATATACAATTAACTTTCGTCGATTGTTATTAATTTGAGAAAAAGAGAAAATATTTGTAATCCCATTTGATGATGATGATGATATATTTGTTGATAATAAAAGAGGTGCATTGAATGGACTCTTAATTTTCAATATTTTATTGGTTTTGGTGTATCAGTCAGTCACAACGTAGAACTTCGTACGTACGTACATCAGTTCGAGTTGCCATACCATATTAGCACAGAGATGCAGTTGTCGATTCAAATCCCATGGTGGTAAAAGTAGTAAGAGTATGAGTATTATGTGAAAGATAAGGGTTTGAAGATGTTATTGAAGGAGTATAATCCAATGAAGTAAATTTGGAAAGAGAAAAAAGATAGAGAGAGAGGTTTTGGTGTATGAAAATCAATCAACCAAACATCTTATTTGTATCGACCAACCTAATCTGCATATTGTTGCTTGTAGTGTCCCCCTTTTATCATGTTTTTCTTTTTATTCGATAGAGATTTCAATGTCATTATAGTTGAATGATTATAATAGTTTACTCTTACAAATAAAAGACTTGATTTGTATCAAAAAGCATATGTTTTCTCAGGGTTGAGTGCATAAGTCTTGCGCTGTGTGTTACGTGAGCTAGATTAGTCAGTGTCCATGTTAAATAGTCTTTGACCACAATTCAAAAAGTTGTCAGGGTTACGGAATAAAGTACTCTTATTTTTTTAGCGATGTCAGCTTGTAGAATCGTGTACATAAAACACGACACGATCGATTCACCAATTGCTATGAAATTAAGTTCCAATTAAAAATTCAGCATATATTTCTAATTGTTTAACGTTGTATTTTGTATATCAGCATCAATATAAAGCCATGATAGACGACTGAATCGGGAAAAATATCTAGCACGAGAATTTATTAGGGTTGGTGGTTTAATGGGAATTAAGTCTTCAAAATAATATACTGAATGTCCGGAATAGATTTCCATGGACTCGGCAGCTCGTACACCGTTTTGCTGTTCATAGTTTACAGTATTTTTCGAAGGAAATTAAATACAACACTAGCTTTATTTCCTGGGTTCATTGAAGGATTACGAGTTATCAAGTTGAACAGAATGGGATTGTATGTTATTTCATTATCCCCTCACCATTACTCAAAATTTCTGTACAAAAAGTGAATGCCAAGTACAGCATTAACCTTTAGGCCTCAGAGGCGTCCGGAATATGGTTAAAAAATGACAGGTTCAATCAATAATAGGTATGGATTTTGAGTTAGTGTAGTAATGAGTGACAACTGTCAACCAATATCAAAATCAGAATCTTCAATACGAACGTCAACTGTACGGAACTGAAACTTGGAAAGCTAGGACAACCATCATCAAGAAAATACAAGTATTTATGAACAATTATCTAAGCAAGCTACTCAATGTACGTTGACCAGATATCATCAGCAACAGCCTACTGTGGGAGGGAACAAATCAGCTGAAGAGGAAATAAGGAAAAGATGCTGGAAGCGGATAGCACATACATTACGAAAGTCACCAAACTGCATCACGAAGCAAGCCGTAACTCGGAATTCTGATGGGAAACAGGAAAGACGGAGGCCGAAAAATACACTACGTTGGGACTTGGAAGCAGGAATAAAAAGGATGAATAGTAACTGAAAAGAATTGACTAGGACAGTTTTCGATGGAGAATGTTGGTGGGCGGTCTATGCTCCTCCACGAGGGGTAACAGACGTAAGAAAATAAATAGTGATGTGTATATCTTAAAACGCTATACAGATAAAGTGAATAAGGTTTTAAAATACCACAACTGTTGTTAATGAAGCTTAGCGGTTCGAATCGTTTACTTCCAGCCACAGATTCGAGCCTTGCTGTACCTAGTCTGGTTTTGGGTCGCCGAGTAGTCAGTTATCTTAAGTGCTGTTAGAGGTACCTGAAAAGGAAATTGGGTCAGAGGTGGTCTTAGTGATCGTAGTGCCCAAGGGACAACTTCTTGAGGTCAGTTACACGACCTTGTGAGTAAGTTTCGTGTTAGCTACGTACTTGTTGAGACCTTACCGCCGGAGACAGGTATCTGTGGGATAAGGCGAGATGTGCATTTTTAGGGTCGATCTTTTCTAACCCCACCCCTCCTTGTGGGAAGGCAGCATTGCCGTTATGCTGGCTGTCTGAAGGAAACACCTTACTGCCGTCATTCCTCTATACAGTCAGCAGTACAACTTCGGACCTTGGGTTTGCTGCTTTTAGTCTTACCGTTCTTTAACCGACCTGTCTGGCATGGTAGGAACATGAGGGAAGATTGTTCCATTCAGTACAGCTCGATTGCTTTATCACGATAGGCAAGCTCAAGCACCAGTTCAAGGTAGCAACAACGGTCGGGGTCGCCGATTAGCATCATTATCATCTACACAAAATATTGCCCAATGCCATGACTGTGCATTTTGTCATTTTCCTAGGTAACACATATTCAGGAACTAACATTCCAAAATTTTTATCGCAATCGGGCATACTAATTGCTATCATTATATTTCCCCAAAGCAATGTAGGAACTGATTATCCATTACTCTTGAATATTTGATCGGTATTATTGTGAACTTCTAGTTTCACATCAGTTACTACTGAGTACCAGGATTCGATGCAAAAACCTTGCACGTCAGAGACATATTTTACTGTTGAATTCGAAAACAATTCAGTTCTATGGGATCGAGAAATGCCTACCAAAGTTTTATAAGAAATCATTGACACATATGACAATAGGACACCGGTTGTATTTCTGTGGTAGTTGACAACCAGCTTACACTCGTTTGGGTTTTCTGGACTACTTTAAGATCACGAATACGTCGCTTGGCTAACTATATAAAGCTGAATGTTATTTACTTACATTTTTTTTCTATTTACTGTCACTGTTTATACGTTAAGCTTGGTATTTCTTGTGAAAACAAAATATTCCGAAACTTCCTAACGTAAAAACGAATACATCTAGACTCATATAGTGATGATTAATAAATAGAAACTGTGAACGTGCTCATTTGTAAGCCACATATTATGTGGCAATAACCAGCATTACTCAGTTAACAGATGGCGAATGCTTCAACTACATGAGTCAATTTGAGAGTGGATTAGTCTAAACCCATGACCTAATAAATAATTAGTTCATTAAATTATAATAACCAAGAATAAAACAAAACGACCATTATCTATAAAATAGAACACATTTTTTTGGGTAAGAAAGATGATTCGAATTATTATACATAGTCTACAATCATTTAAAGGTCTTTCATCACATTCTTTTTTGTGATAACGAAAGCTTTTGAGCTAGTTCTTCATCCAACCGCTTTTTAAAATCAAAATATGACATCCGACCTTCTTGGTTACGCTTGAACTTTAAATGATGGCATATTATACTGGAGTAACGTTATGTTACGTAATAGGATTTACTTAGCACATGTGGATATAAATAATATGGACACTAAACCAACTTGCACACCACGACGGAGGTTACCTAAGGTGGTGAAATTGTAGAAAAATTATTCGTTGTTTACTTGTTCGCAGAAAATCGACAATTCCAATAGTAAACCCGCCAAGACCACCCCATAATAAAACGGGCTTTCGACAATCGGGATTCATATTACATTAAAGTTTGTCATTTAGTTTATGTATGAATAGATCTATTTCTGGAAAATAGGTAAAAAAAATCCGTGATTTATAATTTTGAGACCGCTAAAAACTAGTTTCCAAAAATCCACATCACCGTTTATATTTCTTGGGATTTGTATGGGTATTTTACGAGTGGTGTAAACTATGTCCTCTATACACACAAAGTGAAAAGCTATGTACTACTAGAAAATAATGTTGTAATTTTTCGATTGGGATTATGAGTTGACTGATGTCAGACCCCTATTGAGAACCTGGAAGCACTGGACGGTCGTTCCGTTCTAGTATGAGACTCCTCAGCAGAGCGCGCGCACAGTCTCACTCGCGAGATTTGGACCCAGAACCTTCGGTCTTGCGTGCAAACGCTTAACCTCTACACCACTGAGCCGGCATCCAACGGTGTTATTGTCTAACTTCAACCAATCTACGTAATTGCGCGGCCATCTTATAACTGTTGAAAGTAAGAGCGAATACTTAATATGACTACAACTTTAGATGATGTGAACGGCTGCAATTTTACTATAAAACAAACAAGAAACACCGCCAACGATTTGTTTCGAAATTTTAGCCCCTTGGAAGTAACATGAATAAAAGATAATCTAAAACACTAATATGTAAAATTTGCTGGACATTCTTTTACGTACTATATACACTATGAACCTAATGACAGCAGTGGATAGATGGGCCACAATCAGTCATGATAAGAGTAAGGTTGATACAATGTAACTTGCTTTTAGAAAGCTAGTAGGGACGATCATATGTCTTGTCAGTAAGCTCAACCTTATAGTTATCCAGTCGCCAGTAATAGACTGACCTAGGTAATGTCTAAATAATCGGCTATTTAAGATCAGTATAAATTATTATCTTTCAGGCTATGGAATGTTCCAGTGGAATCCAACAGTGTCCAGTACTACGAGCTTTCCAATATATATATGAATGGCCTTTCCCAGGAAACATACTCTGAGATATCACCTTTTGCTGGTGATGTTAAGCCCTGGAGAGAATAGTGCAACCAGAATGGTGAGCTTGCACTTTCAGGATTTCAGTAAACTTCAAAGATGGACGGATAACAAAGAACTAACTTTCAACTCTTCCAAGTGTTAAACAGTCTGCGACATGTTAAGAATTATTCATATAAACTAGGTAATCCTCCTTTAGATGCGTTATTATCTAGAAAAGATCTAGATATATCTAGATCTATAGGTTCCAATTGCAACCTGCTGCCCGAAGCAGTGGTGTCCGCACCTTCAACTTCAGTCTTCAGTAATAAGGATAGGAGGTCTAGTGACCTATTTTAAACTGACTCATTCAAAGGAAGACTGGACACTCACAGAAGCCCACTAGAAAAGGAATAACACAGGCTATAGGTCTTCTGTCCTTACTACACAAATCTGAATCTGAAATTTTAATAGTAGTGAAAAAGGATTTTGAGTGGAAAATTGGTGTCAACAAAATGAAAAGTGAAATGTCAAGTGAAGACTTGATTAATAATCTCAGTTTACCATAAACTTACGTGATAGGAAGTTGGAATAATACGAAGTTAACGTTCGGCAACGCTTCAGGGTTTATCGTTTGCTGAGGGAAGTTGCTGAGCCCTTGAAGGTCAAATCGTCGTAAAATGATTGGTCCGTCATCCTGTCAACTCGTAAGGTTATTCAGAAGCGGTAAAATCAAGACATTTTTAGATTTGACTTGAGTTCAATCACAATATGTATTGTAACGTCCATCATTCAAGTAGCAAAAAGGTTCCATCGTAATGATGCATGACATAGGACGAATCTTCAATGATTTTATGTTGTCGCGACGATTTACAAGTTAGGACTGGTTGTGGACGGAATAGAAGAAGCTTACGCTTAAGGGGCTTCTGTGTCTAGTAGCAGTGAATCACAAATACCTACAGGCAGGAACCTAGGTATATTAACGATAATAGATGAAGAAAGAAATCGGTAAATCATAATAAGATGTTATCCTTAGTCCTTAAGAATAGGTAAAGTTGCCTCTTGAAGGACTTCTGAGTAGTCACCTGGATTAGCTCAGTCGGCGGCGAATTCCCGCATTTGACAACTCTTAGGAAGTAGAAGATGTGTTTACAGTCATTTCATGCTGTGTTGTGTCTCTAGTTTCCGGGTGTTACCCCTTAGGTTTGTAGCGGTAAATAAATCCCCAGAATCAATAGCTCTGTAAGTGTTGAACATTGGATGCTGACCACATCAGTTTTAGTGGACTTGTTTAGTTGAAGGCGCTCGGTCATGCATCCGTACTAGATCACTTTACAGAACGGCATGGAAGCATCTCCTACGATCATTAGCCAGATTAGAACAGTCGCTTCTCGATATATTGATAACCTAGCAAATATATCTTCCAACCTTCTCGCTTCCGACTTCTGATTTTAACTGGGTGGGCACGATCCGTTTATAGAAGGTGTTACTGGTAGAGTTGTCAAACTACAATGCCGGTGGTATCTTTACCGCAAACGACCCAGCATTACGGAATCATGTCATACAGTTGCACGTTATCTTAGATTTCGTGATGACCGTAAACGGTCACGTACACCGCTAAGAAGCAATTCACGTGGTTGATCTGTCTCTAAACCACGCGAGACGGATAACTCCGACTGGTACTGGTATCATAACCGGTATGGGAAGTCTTCCAGAAATTACAGAAAACCCTGTAAATATGTAGCCCAACTTGACCAAAGTGATACTTTTTCCCAGCACTGTACAATATTTGTTCCACTTTCCTTTATCATAGGATGTTCTACTTTCCAATAAGCTACTCCCATACACTAGGAAATTACATAAAGTCATGAGGTTTCTCCGAACGTCTTCACCCTCCATTTTCGGCATTTTTTGGGCTATGCCGTGCCACGTTCATCCACAATTTTTTACCATTAACAAATAGTATGGTTTCAGGAAGAGTTGGTAATTTCATTGGTCTATGTACTAGGGTTCTGGCTCCCATTGTCGCATGTTTAGCTGAACCTGTGTTTGGTGAATTTGGTATACTGGCAGAAAGAGATGACGCTATGTTCGTCGCGGTCAAATGTTGGTATTTTTTCGTTTTGTAGTAAAATTTCTTCTACACAGTGCGGAAATGTATGTTAATATTTGTGCCTAACCTCACGGTCTCTGAAGCTAAACACATGATTACTGAGATTTACTTTCAAAATGTAATACTTAGAGGTCAAGGAAAATGGTGGACACGGGAATTTTTGATCCGTATGGCATGCTTCTGCCAATCTTTCTTGTAATTATAGTGCAAACGCTTGTGGGAACCCTATTACTGTGCATACTATTCAGTAGAATACGAAGTAAAATGTGAGAAAGTTTGTGGAGTAAGTGTAAGATTATGTTCTACGTCGTCATTAGTACAGCTCTAATTATAGACTTAACCCTAAAACAGCAGATTTGTCATGATGTACATGGAAATCAGATCGTTGTCTACCCTGACTCGTCTTATAGTAATCATCACATACGATGGATAACACATTTAGGTTGGAGATAGAACAATCTATTTATTATGAATAAAAGAGTTATACAGAACGACCACGTCTGCAAGGCTGAGCCATGCCATCCGACTCATTGGATTGAATTACTTCTTCCTGCCTTCTCCATTGTTGGTCTTTTCTCCACGTTAAATGTTGAATATCTATTTTCTCAGTTCATGTTCAACTTTGAGGACTGTATGGTTAGGGTCGGATACGACAACATAAGTACGCGACACAACATTTTCGAAGGAGAAGAATTACTAAGATAAACGAATCCGAGAGACACTTGAAGCGTAATGGAGTCACTTTGCGTAGGCTTGAAGGCGTTAAAGTATATCAATATGGTGGCGGAAAAGTGGACATTTTTGGTGAGGGATCGATAAATTCACATCGGAAAGCGAAAAAAGGAATATTAAACGATTGAGACCAAGCGATCTATGTCTGGTTATTTTAAGAGTGTTCGCATCTATGATTCTTGTCACATTCCTTGTACAAGCTGTAGCGAAAAGTAACTTGTTCAGTAATAGTAGCGGCTACGGAGTGGCGCTTCAGATTTGAGTATTGAAGAGAGGATGAAGGCCTGTGTTAGTCCTGCTATAGTAAGCTCTTGTAGGTATTTAAGCTCTCTCTGAATGAGTCATTTGAACAGTCTGACACTTCGATTAGCAGGTTCCAATAATGGATTATTTAGTATGAAAGATTGTAAACCGCAGGCATTCTAGTCGTCCTTGGCTTCTATAGCCACCTGCCATGTTGTTTGATGTATCCTGATCACGTAGGAAGTAAGGGAGTACACATGAGGTTCAGAATCATTTTTCGGTATTCTATACGCCAAAGTCAGATCATGTGTTTCTAGTACTATTATACAACTGCATGATTCATCGTGGCTACTGAAAATACCTTAATAACCCCAAAGGCATGTGTCATTGAGTCATTTTTAGTTTCACGATGACTCCACTGTTTTTATATGAAATTGTGACGTTCAGCACACGTTCACGTCTTATTTTCATGACCTCGTATTTCAGCGCTCATGCACCTTGTGTGCACTTGTACCTGTTTTCCTGTCACTAATTATTTTATTCAATATTTGTCTCTTTGCCATATTATCCACTGTCTATTTTCAGCTACAATAACGCTTGTAACGAGTACTATAGCAAGTTCACATGTTTGTTCTCTCCGGTTTGCTTCCTTGCTCCCTTCCTCATATTGTCTGTATGAGGAAACGAATGTACGAGATATACTTATAGGGAATCGAATTACCTTTTTCTGGTATACTCTAACGCTAATCGGGTCGATAAAACACACAATATATTATTAAGCACTTGGCATAGTGCCTCAGATCATTTTTAAATAAACGGAATATACCGATTGAGACGTAAAAAATATAAGATTGGTTCAGCGAAGTGTCCACTTATCTGCGAACTTATTTTCAAAGCCGTACAATCGCAACCATATATGCTTATAATAATATATAAAATAGTTGTGATGATAAAATTCTGTTAAACATGGTAACAGTGAGGTGCAATAAAAAATTATTTAAAAACATTTTTAACCAAAAAACTTTTATTGTTAAGCGCTTAAGTATTCATCATGAATATAAGTAGGGAAGTAATAACTAAGAAAAGATTGCTCAACATGGTACCATAAAATGTCGAAAATGATGTGAAATGTAATCAGGAGGATCATAGAGATATAAATGAACCTGTTGGGGGTCAAAGGTCTATGGAGAAGATGGAAGGCTATGAAGATGACAATAAACGAAGGAAAGCATGACAAAGAAAACAAGTACTGTGACATTAAGACCATGATAGAAGAAGAAGTTGTACCAAGTGCTTTTGGACATACAGTTCTGATTTCCCTATATGTATAGCTATTGTTTCGGCAGCGTTAATAAGATGCAATATAACTGCCTTTGGCAGCTTTCTACCTACCTTGTAGGTGATTTTTAACGCAGAATTCTTTTTGTTTGAGTGACATGTGTTCGTAAGGTATTCGATCATTGAGGTTTTTATTGAGCCGTTTCCGCCTCCTTTTAGCCGCTACGGGTGGTTCTCTTAAATTCTTTGGAGTAAAGGATGACCTATATACTTGGCTCCACAGAAGCAGGTAAATTGGGAAATGCACATAGATTTGGTCAGATGCGATAATTCATCCTTAAGTTTATTGATGAACAAATATAGGCTGTAGAACACTAGTCACAACGTTGCTGAGAAGAACGTTCTCTTAAAAGACACGAAAATTCTCCTCTCCAGGATGTTTGTAGCTCCATCCCTCTTAAAATCGGCGTTCATTTAAAATATTTTCTTTTCAGTCGAGGTTATTCATACTTTAGGTAGTTTACGTTTCATATTCTTGCAAATAAATATCGAAAAATACTCCTTTTCGATAAGAACTTCCTTAAAGAGGCTCCGTTCGTCATCTTTGACCCTGGGACTACAAATCCCCCGTATTCACATAGCAAGTGATATTGTTATGTTCTGCTCTAAGAAGAAACGTCCTTTGGAGCAATGTTACGAATAGTGTTCTCAAGCCGATCTTTGTTCATCTGACATATCAGAAAAAAACAACGAGTTTGCTGAAGCCATTTCGAATAGGTGTAGCACACAAACCAACAAAATCACTTCATACAATCTCATGCAAACCAAAGGGCGAAATGACAAAAGAAAAAACCAAACATTATCAAAGAAATAAATTATACCAACTGCGCAAAGCATTGCATCGGACAAAAAGGATGCCCACTTTACATTCGCCTGCACGAACATCAACTAGCAGTCAAACACCACGATGTATCGTCGCTTATATCAATCCATAAGGACAATTGTGGATATACATTCGACCGGGGAAATGTTGAGATGTTGGATAGAGACAGCTCCGAAAACATCAGTGAATTTTTAGAAACTTGGTACTTAGGTCAATCGGCAATCAAAAAACAGAAGGGGTTTTGTGAAGATTCAGTATGCTTCATAGTTGAAAGCATGAGTCATTGAAACTAGACCACTATGGAAAACCTGGAAACACTGGACGGCCGTTTCGTCCTATTATGAGACTCCTCAGCAGTGCGCATCTACGAACCCGCAGTCGCGAGATTCGAACCCAGGACCTACCAGTCTCGAGCCAGAGCCCTTAACCGATAGACCACTGAGCTGGAAGTGACCAGTGGAGTACAAACCACGTCTGTCGTGAGATAGTTAATCACTGAAGACAATTGGTGAATGGTTGCTCAACTTCGTGGATTGGTTGAAGTTAGACATTAACACCGTTGGATGCCAGCTCAGTGGTCTATCGGTTAAGGGCTCTGGCTCGAGACTGGTAGGTCCTGGGTTCGAATCTCGGGAGGCGGGATCGTGGATGCGCACCGTTGAGGAGTCCCACAATCGGACGAAACGGCCGTCCAGTGTTTCCAGGTTTTCCATAGTGGTCTAGCTTCAAATGACTTATGCTTTCAACTAATCAACAAACACATTGAAATCGATCCGATCTGCCAACTAATCAGAGAAGTTATGGACGAATATAGGACCGAAAATCAAATCAATGAGAGATACAATCAAAATGGAGAGGTAAACAATTACAGGTCGATAATAGCCAGTCAACATTAAGGTCTACAGGACAAGCTGTGAGCCATATGTGGAGTGACGATGCAACGGATGTTCTAATTTTACAACTAGCTACCAGTAGCACCTTCTATATTCGATGGTTCCCAGTCAGATAGAAATCAGAAGTCAGACGAGAAGAGGCAGGAAAGATATATTTGATTCGTTACCAATATATCGAGAGACTTCGTTCTTAACTGGCTATTGTAACGTAGGAGCTGTGTCCCACGCCGTGTTGCAACGTGATCTGGTACGGATGCATGACCGAAAGCCTTCAGTTAAACAAGTCCACTTAAACAACATGGTCAGCATCCAATGTTGAACACTTAATGAGCTATTGATTTTGGGGAATTATTTACAGCTACAGATCACTCCCCCCCTAGTGAGGTTGTGATGCCCCTAAGACGTGACCAGCCAGAAGTTTAAACCCAACGAGTTTGTCGTTGGTAAACACTCTTCTGATAGCTTGCTTCGTTTAGCAGCGTCTGGTCGTCTTTCCTTAAACTATGGGACCAAAATGTACAACATAGCAATAAAGAAATATAGTACAATGAAAAATTCCGGTTCCTTGCGAAACTTCGTCGTTCTTTTCCAGCCGTCCTGGAAAAGAGGAAAAATAAAACGTGTGAGTGCATGTCGAAAATACACTCGTACTTGTGTAAGGACACAAGATGAGCGGGAAAAAAAAAGAATAAACTAATACACTTACAAAAAGCGTAAAAGCGATCGGAAAAAAAGGCTTTCTTTTGGTTTTTTTTTTATATATAAAAATATATATATATACGCTCAAAAAAATTAAAAAATGCTTTGTTTTTTTTTGTTTTTTTTTATATAAATAAAAAAAATGAGCATATTAAAAAAAATTTTATAATAAACTATGCAAGGGTAATTCAAGATAAAGCTTATGTCCTACGTGCAATATTCGTTAAGATGTTCTGGAAATCTTACTCGTCTTCCAGAACGCGTTGTTTTAGGTTTGTCTATCGACGTTGACGAAGTATCAAGTTGTGTGTCGGCTGTCGTATAGGGTACTACGAGTGTAGGAGTCGTGTCGTACGATTGTACTGAAGGAAATTCGACGTAGATAGGGTTTCCTTCTAAGTACGCTGCTTTTAAGCGATCGATACTGATGCTATCGTTCGTGCCGTTCTTATCGACTACATAGTACTTAGGTTCGCGTTGAAGAACTTTGAAGGGTCCTTCGTATGCTGATTCGAGGGGTCGTCGATGTGAGTCTCGACGAACGAAGACGTGTGTACTATGTCGTAATTCGGGTTGAACGAAAACATCAGTTGATTGAGGTCGAGTGTGAGCAGGTTTAACTGAACGCATAGCGTTTGTAAGCCTACTCGTGTAAGAGTTTAGATCCATGTTCAGTGAAGAAGCTGAAGGATCCACGAATTCTCCTGGGAGTCGGAGTGTCGTTCCGTAAACGAGTTGAGATGCCGTGTATCCAATGTCAGCTTTCACTGCATTGCAGATACCTAGCAAGACGAGTGGAAGAGCGTCTGTCCACTGTGAAACGTTTGAAGCTGATAATGAAGCTTTTAATTGTCGATGAAAACGTTCTACCAACCCGTTTGCTTGTGGGTGGTAGGCGGTCATTCGGAAGCGAGTGATTCCTAATAGTGAGGTCAGACAACGGAAAAGTCCAGATTCGAACTGGCGTCCGCGGTCTGTAGTGATTGTGGAAGGGCAGCCGAAACTTGCTACCCATCGTTCGACGAAAGCGCGGGCCACGGTTTCAGCAGTAATGTCCTTAATCGGTACTGCTTCTGGCCATCGAGTGAAACGGTCTATGCATGTTAGGAGATATGAGTATCCGTTCGAGTCGGGTAAGGGTCCTACCAAATCTAGATGGACGTGGTCGAAACGAGCGTCAGGGGTTTTGAAAGAGCCTAAGGAACATTTGTTGTGTCTTACAACCTTAGCTTTCTGACAGCTAACACAGGAGCGTGCCCACTCCCTCACGTCTTTATTCATGCCAGGCCAACAAAAGCGTTCGGCTATAAGTTTGACTGTTGCACGAGCACCTGGATGAGAAAGATTGTGCAACGTATTGAAGACGTTGCGTTGATAATGTTTTGGTACAATTGGACGATCCCTACCTGTAGATGTGTCACAGAGTAAGGTTTCCTTACCTGTTCCCATCTGCTTAATACTTAGTTTAAGAGTTGTCGAGGATAACTCATGCTGAAGATCAATGTCTTCTTTTTGAAGCTGAGCGAGTTTAAGAAGGTCGATTCCTTGGAAACTGTTCAAGGAGCTAATTCGAGACAAGGCGTCTGCGACTACATTGTTTGCTTCAGAAATATGTTGTATGTCTGAAGTAAACTGCGAAATGTAGTCCAGTTGTCGAGACTCTCGCGGTGAGTACGTCGGGCTCACCAGTGTAAAATCAACTACGTTGGTGTTCTATGTCGAAATGATTGGAGGGGCCTACTAGAGTTAGACGAGAATAGTGACGAACCAACTAACGCTGAAGTCACACCTCGCGACCAGCACCTTACGTGAATTGCCCCCATCGACGTAACAAGGGACTATGGACGCTATGGAGACTGTACAACACAAAGGACGTTATTACAAGAATATATTAGTTAAGGTACAAACATGAAGGTTCAGAAGTGAAAGAAACAACCACTGCCGCGTGGGCCAGTCCATGGCATATAATTTGATTGATGCGCATGGACTATCCTTGACTTTGACAGGGATCGGTGATCTGTTCGATATTCAGTGACATTTCACTGACCCTACAGGAGAAATTCGAACACTTCACTCCAACTTGAAGTTTGTGCTGATGATGTCGTTCAGAATAATTATGAAAGCTCCACGAACGAATCATTCAGTCCACAGAACAAAACTCTATCAAAGTCATTCATCTGAGCTACAAATCTTCACCACCTTTTTTCTACCTTTTCCAGATACCTTGATTCTCATTCCAAGGCATCGGTATTCCACTGCTAATAAACACAGAAGCTCATTATGTTTAAGCTTCTTTCATTCTCCTCACAATTACTTACACTATTTGACCTAGGTGTTCATCCGACCCTTTGGCGCATACATTTTGTAGCGCTACATTCCGCAATCTGGTAGCTCATCCTGTAAGGACGGTCATTTTCACAAGTGATTTTACATGCTTATAATTCCTAATTGATATGCATGGACATAGAAACCACGTTACTTGTGGTTTTTAGTAGGACTGGGTAATTGTCGTTGAAAAATAGTTAGTAACGTATTGTTGAAACAGTACGTTGCTTTGTGTTTTATTATTCGGCAGATTTAGTAGGATACTTTGCTACTATCTCACTAACAAAACTATATTTCACCTCACAACTTAATACATGTGGCAGGTGATTACTTGTGAAAATTAACTAACAGCAATAATGGGTTGTTATATGTTGGTTGGGGAATTCCCCAACCAACATGATGTTAACATCATGTAAGAGGTTAGATTCTATCTAGGAATAATTATTTGTGGCAATTTAAGTGTTAACGTACTGAAAATGTGAAGCACTCAGTTTCCGTCCTACATTTTGATTAATATTCTTCCCTTTAATGTAAGCTTCTTGCCAACTAATGATGCTAGATACTAAATACTTTCCAATAAACTTATAAAAGGTTTGAATGTTAATATCACTAGTAATTTCACTCTGGAGAACTTATTTTCAAGAAGGCCTCAAACAGTAAAACCTTACATCTGTCCGAATAAATGTATCTGGTGCAAGTTAACATTTGTAGGTAGAGATCGAAACACCTCTTAGTATAACTATAAAGTGTCTACCGATGTTTGTGCTGTATCTCAGAAACTTGTGTTCAGACTTTCAGTCTGGCGTTGTAGATTCATTCCCAATATGTTTATTCGAAATTTTCGTTATATGTCCTCATGTGTAGAGAGCATGTGACATTGCGTTCCAGCCTCGCACCAAGCATCAGAGCGTAAAAAAGATAAGATTGGATCCTCTCTAGCATTTTAGGCGCCTTTAATTTACAAGGCTCATAACCTCAACAAAGCACGTCCTACAGGTATTGAAGTTCTTGTTATAGACTTATATCTGTCTAGTCATTGATATTGTCGGATTTATCGTCAAAAGTAGTGACTTTCCTCCGGTATACTTTAAGAAAACGATGATTTAACCGTTAATGATTCTGTAGGAACTGTGGATTTTATTACTTATCAAAATAATGACAGATTGTAACCAAATAATCATTCCTTACGAATTCGTGCTTTTTACCTGATAAACTACCCACTTTCACACACGAATTATTCGACATACAAACGCATAACAGTAGTGTTATTACAGAATCAAATGAGGATCACTCGTCCATTGGTTAACTAAGTTCTCCTCTTTAGACCTATTTCTGGTCCATTTATCTGATGCGAAAATTATCGTACATTCATCTGTATATACTAAGTTCATGTACGACTATTTTTTCCTAAGTTTTCAGATCACGATTATTAGATGGCGTGAAAAGAACTATGGATGCCATTGTTGTTTTATGTCATTTCTGTGAACAACATGGTCCATCAGTAATAATGTGTACCCAGTCATTTAAACAACCACAATCAAAGTTATCTGTAAATAATGTACCCGATGTTACTACTGCCACCGCTAACAATAATAATAAAGATGTAAACTCATATCAAAGAAAATTATCTAATCATGCTCTACAAAGTAGCGATGATGTTATTCTTACTGGGATAGATGTTCCACCTATCCCTTTACCATCTTCATGTATGTGGTTTTGTTGCTTATATGTTGTTTTTTCTACCTGTAATGGGAGGTTTTAAACCCGATATAATTGATTTGTCACTTCAGGTTGAAGAGTAATGATAAATTTAAATACAATTTTTGATATGATTACTTGTTTATTTCCTAGTGATTTACCATTTTAGTCTATTTCAGTCATGTATTACACATGTCTAATCACCGATTACCTGGACATTCAGTGCTGGTTGGGATAGGAATAACTCCAAAGAAAACTAGGAGTGGGCGAACCAAGACGTAGTAACAATCCATAAATACATTGGCTGTTGGACAGAACTTTAAGAGTAGATTCGGACTCCCTGGTTGGGGTCTGGACGATGGGGTTTCAGATACTACACGATGTGTATGAAAAGCGGTTACAGTAATGAAAATGCGTTTATTCTTTCTCTGCTCTTAGGTATCGAGAATCAATATTAGTCCGTACTTTTTATTCTTTGAATTTGCCTCTTTCTTAAATTGAGTTTTTCTTGGTTGATGTCCCAACACTTGACATCAGTACATTGATGGATTACCAGCAAAGTGCGAAACATAGGATGGGACTTATTGTCAACGAATGATCGAATATAAACGTAAGAAGCACATTTCAAAAGAGACCAATGTCATTAAATGACGGAAAGTAGGAAATTATACTTAAGTCAATATTTAAAGGATTATGGAAAATAAATGCAACTGCGCTACT
The DNA here is from genome assembly GCF_000237925.1 of Schistosoma mansoni. Lineage (NCBI taxonomy): Eukaryota > Metazoa > Platyhelminthes > Trematoda > Strigeidida > Schistosomatidae > Schistosoma > Schistosoma mansoni. The sequence goes on along the minus strand of NW_017385993.1, from coordinate 498,697 downwards.
GAGCAGTTCCTAATCATATCACAACGTCGGCGGTTATGCTCATATAAAACATATTCTTATAACTTTGATCGTTAAATGTTTATAATCATCAGCGAGATTGCTTTTTCTGCCGAGCAGCTTGTTACGGTAGACCTCGAGATTACTCACTGATGGTCCCGCTGTTAGAACAGTACATCGAAGGTTCCTGTGATCAAATACTTACAGCCTGTGTCTTCTACTTTCATAGGTCATGCTTTATACATATACAGTAAGACAGTGGTAGTTATTTCTCGTCTAGAGTATTTTTCTTCTTGATAACCATATCCCTCAAATTTTCTATTTTTGTGTGCGTCATTCGCGCCCAATGTGCAGTCATATCCAACACAACATTGAATTGGAAGTGTTGTGGAGGCTGTTGAGCGATGTATTGCCAAACTACTAAGTCACTGACCACCATAGTAACTCCTGTCAATAGGTTCAGACGTTCTGGTTGAAGTCAGCTCAATAATCGTGCTCAATTGGTAGTTACCTTAGGTAATGATGTAGATGAAAACCTGGTTAAAATAGCGTTGATCAATTTTAAGTTTTAATATTACTTCACTTTTTATGTTTGATTGTCTACCAATGCTTTAATTTTGACTGATCACCTAGCTGATATCAGTTCGTGTTGCAAATCACTTTCGAACCATCCAACTGTTTGTTACATATTTTATTGTTTTCTTTTCTCAACAATAGCGTCAAGATTCTCAGTGATATCATCAAACATTACTCAACAGCAACAACAATTACATCCAGCTTGTAAAGCATGCTCATCTATTTTGTTACGTGATGAACTAGGAATAATTAGCTATGATCATTCTGCCAGTCTTTCATATATTTCTACTCAGTTTCCAAAAGACGCTGACTTAAGTACACATGTTCGAAATGCATGCTTGCGAAGTCTTTCTAGTGAGGTATTCATTCTGTGATTATCTTAATATGATCCTTTTTATGATATTTTATTGTTAATTACTGATTTTTCGTATATAGGAATTGACACTACTTATTAGCTTTAAGATTTAAACGAAGATCTATCCGTTTGCTTCCATTATTTTCATCTCTACGGTAAAAATGTACATGGAATTAAGTGATCATGAGAATTTCTGTATACTAGGTTATAGGTACACACATGTGGTTGTGCTGTGCATTATTTATTTATTTATCTAAACACATAAATATTGGTACAAAGGAGCACCAGATATATATGCGCCACACAAATCTCATTTGGTTTGTGTGAGGGCTGTGATACTGCCCAGGTGTCCAAATCGAAGCAGGTGGTTTTCGGAGGGGGCCACACCCGGAGCCTTTAACCTAAAGGTATTATTCACAAGTCAGTGGAGCATCGTGAGGAGATGCAGTCCCATGGTAGCCGGTGACCATTGATTGATTCATACGCCATTTGTTCCCTCAATATACTGAAGTCCATGTGCACCATTGGTTTGGAATCAGGTTTTTCCAACTCTTGGGGGTGGATTTTCCGTGTCCACCGACCCGGTTGAAGCGCCGGACATTCGCCTTTCGTCCTCATAACTTCGTAAACAATACCAGTGCCACGAGAAGGCAGTGAGTAGGACTTTCCTGTGCATTATACTCCCTCCTGGTTCAAAACTGATTTTTATGATCAATTTTTTAAATGATTAAATTACAACTATACAGTATTCACTAACATGAAGCAACAAAGTTTGTCATATGTCTTTAGTCTATATAGTTTATCAAACATTCTGAGTAACTGTACATCGGTTTAACCAATGAATTAAATATTAACACGAAAATGGAACGGACCTGAGATAAAGGCGATAAGTATTAACCAAGACATGAGAATTATTTTTTCTTGCGTTTTCCATTGAATAAGAACTAATATGTACTTTAAAGATAAAAAATTGACTGTGTTAGTTTATTTTAAATGTGAGACATCCTTTAGTTTTATCATGAGGCTTTTATTGTCTGTTTGGATTGCATCGTCACTGCAAAAGTCGAAACAGTGGTTTGTAAGAATTTCAAGTCAGGAAGATAGTATATCGCATTCTAGATCTTAAGGAGAATTCATATAGCCCATCTATGTTTGAGGATTGTCCTAGTCATGTTGCTTACAAAGTTATTGAAAGGTTTATGATTAGAATACTCTTACGGGGCGCTGTAATGAGACGTCCACGTAATGAATAATTTAGGACTTTAACTGACTTAACGATCAAGAACACACCTTAAATATGATCAAATATGTTTCACTCAATACCACAGACTTACAGAAAAGGTAGAAGGATTATGACTCAGTGTAACAAAATGTAATTGCTTTATGGTACCTCTCACATACGTGGTAAGGACGTTAAGCATACAGATTAATGTAAATATAATCTGACCAATTAGAGTCCATCTGAGTCTCCATTTATCACCGAGGATACTTCACGTACTACAAATCTACCAACATCAAAAATGCTCATAAATATCGTCCAACTTTCCTTCAGACGTTTTTACTAGTGGTGTAGTAGATTAAGTCCTGTATTGATCCAAGCATGATCGTATCTTTAAATTTGCAAGTGAACGATGCACAAAAAATACAAGTCATTTCTAGGTTATACACCCTCCTTAGTTAAAAGTATTCTGTGATTTCTTGGTCGCTTAGTTCGTAAACTGAACGACTTGGGGGGGGGGTAAGTGTTAATTGTCACTAAGATTTGGAGTGTAGCTTTAAAATTATTAGCCGGCAACCAGTCTGATCTAAAGACGTTTGATATAAGGTAGTTGAAAAAGTGGTGGAATTGTTTTTTTTTTTGATGGAGCTTTGTTCTCTGAGCTTGATGGTTTGCTCGTGGAGCTTTCATCGTTATTCTGAACGACATCAGTACGAACTTCAAATTGAAGTGAAATGTTCAAGTTTCTCAACATATAGCCCACAGATTATCCTGTACACCTCAATATCGATTGGTTGTTAACCTTTAACCTGTCATTGTTTGCCTCTTCATTTTCATTGTATCTCCAATTGATTTGGTATTCGGTCCCATATTTGTCCATAATTTTTCTGATTGGTTGGTAAAGTATGGACAAATATAGGATCAAAAATCAAATCAATGAGAGATACAATCAAAATGGAGAGGTAAACAATTACAGGTCGATAATAGCCAGTCAACATTAAGGTCTACAGGACAAGCTGTGAGCCATATGTGGAGAAATTCGAACACTTCACTCCAACTTGAAGTTTGTGCTGATGATGTCGTTCAGAATAATTATGAAAGCTCCACGAACGAATCATTCAGTCCACAGAACAAAACTCTATCAAAGTCATTCATCTGAGCCACAAATCTTTTCCACATGTTTTATTTCTAAGCCATAAATTTTGGTATAGTAGGACACCCAAAAACATAATAGAGAAGAAGATTCTCTAATCAATAAATACATGAACTAAGATTTGTGTTGTAAGCCATAGATTATTTAAGCATATAACAAAGATACTTATATGAAGAACGCTATAGAAAGTTGCAATGAAGTCCCCATTATCTTTGATTCGGAATCATCTGAAAACTCAACCTATTGGGTTACGTAATCTATAGGACCCCGACAAAGCAGTTGTCATAGGCCGACGGATTCCGTCTTTACATAGCTATCCTTCATCCCTCGATACCGTGTCATAATCCGACCACCTTTTTTCACACAGTCCCAGCGTTAGCAGACAATTTTCAGCCCAGGAACCATTGATAACAGTTATAAAATTTATTCAGGCTGCTAAAGTTGAGGTCTGAAGTTGGTGACACTAATTGGTTGCGTTCACCACGGATTCCGTCGACTAGCAAAAGATAATAAACAGGGCAGTATGTAACCCTTCATTTAAAGTCATCTTATTGATCTCACAGGTCAAACATATGGCATTTTTAAATGTGTTATAAATAATTTTTGTTGAGTTTATATTTTAAAAAGTCATAATTTTTACAGTCAGTCAGCTACAACGTAGGACCAGGCACATATATGCATCGGTCCAAGTTTTCATACCTCGTTAGCACAACAAGATGAACACCGGATTCATAGAAATAGTTAATTTAGTGGTGGTAGTATATAAAAGATAGGTTGTATATAAGGATACAGTACAGGAAAGAAGACAGATATAAAGCAATTTTATTCTCAAGGTTTAAGGGAAGATAAAGAGTGTATACACCTACGCCATTGTGATAGATTCTGGGCCATGTCACACTTAGTTCCCAACCATTGGGTATGATAGTCGCGAGGGCCCCAACCAAGTAGCTTGCACCTACCAACATGGCTCAGACTAGAAGTTAGTGACTTCAAGCACTGATGCCACGTTTTGGTTTCAGAGCATGAAGTCATTACCTGTAGTTGATCATTGTAGTGAAATCTAAACTCCAATTATTCCATAATCAATAAGTCTATCTATCCAATATTCGTTCTTAATAATTTTGAATATGTGAAACATTTACGTCTTAAATTTATAGTCCTATTATTATCACATTGTATAATAATGTAATTTTTTGTAGGTTTGCCCAGGTCAAGTCGGTGCATTTTACTTTGGTGATGAGATAAATGGTCATGTTTTAAGTTATAATTTCCCTTTGAATGATTCACGTGCACGTGGTAATCAAAGTCGTTTCAGTATTTTGGTGTTATCATGGGATAAGATTTACCTACTAAATTTATGGTCATTTTTGGTAAGCCTGTTAGTTGTCTTGTTTTTCTCGATGAATTTCTTCTTTCTAATTATCAAATTGTAACATTTAATAAAGTTGGATAGTGACTACTAGCATTGGAATCGAGAACACACAAGTTTCTCTCTATTCAGTACTCATCATATGGATGTTGTACCTGGATCCTAATGTTGTTATTCATAGTGAGACTTCAACTCAGTACATTTCGCCTCAACTATCAATGTGTTATCCGCTAGGCTGCTTACTAAGTCATTCATTTAACTGTGATTGTATAGTTAATTTCATTTTTTGACTTTTGATACTGTCAAATATCTTAATTGGTACTTTTAAGAGTCCAACATAAATTTACCTTAATATCCCTGCATTTTATTATATATGGTTGTTGAGGTGCTTATATTGTTAATAAAGAAAGGTTTAAATTATTTTGTGACAAATTATCATATCAAGGCCATCTTCATAGGATGCACGTATAGTGATTAAGGCTGATAAAAAATAAACCCTTAATATCAACGACCGGATAGACTGTATCCCACATGCTTATCTTCCCTGTACAATTGATGTATTTTCTCTACCTTAACTAATCATCTTGATAATTTTTTTCGCTAGTGTTGTAATGTGAACTGTTGAAACTTGGTTTTTGATGTACATTTGTTCCAAGTTTTCAATGTCTATAACTGACCTACCGAAGATTCATAGCTCTGTTGACTGACTTGCTTTTATTCCCTAAAGCTCTACCTATAATTTCAACGTTTCCGGTCCTGTATATCAATGACTATTGTTGACCAGTACCTGTAATCCACCACCAGCAATCATTTCTCACAGATACAAGATTTTACTTACCATTAGATATTATTTCTTGTGGATTATTTATTTATTAATTTAAACATAAATATTGGTACAAGGAAGCACCAAATACATATGCGCCACACAAATCTTATTTGATTTGTGTAAGGGCTGTGATACTGCCCACGTGCCCAAACTGAAGCAGGTGGTTTTCTTAGGGGGCTACACCCCGAGCCTTTGACCGAAAGATCTGATCCACAAAGCAGTGGAGCATCGTGAGGTGATGCAGTCCCATAGTAGCCGGTGACAAACATTAGGTTCATACGCCATTTGTTCTTTCAGGATGCTGTAGCCCATGTGCACCATTGGTTTGGAATGAGGGTTTTCCAACTCCCCTAGGTGGACGCGCCGGACATTCGCTTTCGTCCTCTCAGTTTCGTAAACAACACCGGTGCCACGAGAAGGCAGTGAGTAGACTTCCCTGGAAGAGGCTATATACGCGTGGCCATGTGAGAGCATTTGGAGATGGAGAGTGGACTCTCTCCACTCTCGGTCGTACCAGGGCATTTGGGGCACAACATTTTAACTTAGAAATGCTCAACTGTTCTTATCAGTTCATGAAAGCAAAACCAACAAATCAATGCTATTTAATTAAAGATCATATTCAAAAACTAAAACTTAGTTAGTAGAACCGAAATATTTTATTAGTCCGTTCAGTTTGGGGGGCATGCATGGTACTATTCGATCGGCAGAAATACACAAATAAAATGAAAGATGTGTTATTTGGTGTTAGTAACTTTTTGAAGCCAAGCAAAGAAAGGAATAGAGCAGAAATGATCAACAAGCAGATTACAGCGAAGTAAAAATGCTGTTTGCTAATTGTTAATTATTTTAAATAAATTCGTTAATTCCACATTGTCTCCGCTATCCATTAAATGTATAGTGATCGGAATTGTGAATACTTTACTTCTTTTTGATGGAGTTTTCTGTGAGCTGGATGGTCTGATCGTGGGGCTTTCATTGTTATTCTGAACGACATCATCAGCACAAACACTTCACTTCTACCTGAAGTTTTGTGCTAATGATGTCATTCAGAACAACGATGGAAGCTCCACAACCAGACCGTCCAGTTCAGAGAACAAAACTCCATCAAAATCATCCATCTGAGCTACAAATTTTTTCCATCAACTCATTGCTTTACTTCCTTTCAGACACAACTTTGCAGGAACGTGTCCAGAAAACTGTTAATGCCCTTTCTTCGGTCCTTCCTGAGTACTTCCTCCCACAACTACCTGTGAATTCATAAATACATTTGAAGGTGACCTCAGAAGTGTATTGATCCACTTTTGATTGGTTTCAGGTACATATAGTGTCATATATTGAAAATAGTTTGGCTGCTAGGAAGCTTCTTTTTAGTAATGCTTTAATTTTCTTATTCATCGTACCTGAAATCTGCCCTTTGAATCCAAGTGTATTCGCGAATTTACCATGAGTATCATTATTATTACAAAAATTGTTTCTAATTAGATTTCTTGTTTGTCATTCACATATATCTTCATTTCAACTTAAATTTACATTTTCCTTCTTACCCCTATTGATTATATATTTCTTTTGCGTGTTTCATTTTGTTTGGTTGGATTACAGATATCAAATATATCACGTATGGTTTCTCGTCTACGTCTAGCAGCCAATCGAGTGTATAATGATGAGACTTCAGATAATACAACTGCTGCTGTTGTCAATGCAATGACTCATTCAAATCCACCGAAGCCAATAACTCCATTGAGAAGATGTGCTACACCTCCAGCATCGTTAGCTCCTAATCTTTACAAACAAGCTATTGCAGCAGGTAATGCTGTTACTGCAGGATATGGTTTATACAGTAATGCAACATTAGGAAGAGAAACCAAACAAAAAAGAGCTACCGACTCAGATATGCGTTCGTTGGCTGATTTAACAAAAGATGATCAAGTATGTGTGTACACATATGTGTCACGTTTAAATTTTTTAAATGGCTTGTGGTGGTTATAAATCTTTATTAGTTACAAATAAAGAAGAAAGGGAAAATATTTTTCATTATGAACTATTCAAAACCAAGAAGGGTTGGGTCCATGTTTGAAAAGAAGAACAGTTTAGGAGTTTTAGCGGTTCCCATGACAATAGATTTGAGGTCAAATTTTATTACTTCGAATCGGCCGCAACACCGTAGATGTATTCACTTTCTGTACTGGAACTTTGAGCTTCAAAATGATCTTATACCTTTTATTTCGCGTATGCATTCACTCTTCTCAAATAATATTCTCCATGAGTAGTGGTTTTTAATTACCACTACCACTGATATTACTACTTGACGTTGATAATTTCTTGTCTGTGTTTATATCGTATGATAAATTGATCTAATATACATGTATCTCAAGTTCTATGCTTCTTACTGTTGAGGAGATCCAGAACGTTCCTCGAAAGAAGCCCAGAGGAGTCCTGGAAACTCCAGGAGACATTTTATCTAATCACCATTGAATAGAAATTTCTCAAAAACATCTAGGAAGTGAAGAGTCGCATGTTATATTTCTGATCAGATGATTACTTATCCTACTACTATGTTTAATAGAGTTCCAGGACCTTCTAGAGACCCAAGACCATTATGAAATGTTGTAAATACCCCCAATTTTCTGTACAAAGACTAACATTCGAGTAAAGCGTTCTTTTCATATTTCGCTCCTTTTCTCTCGTGTTCAGGTTGTCCTGTAGAGTTAGCTTGGGGTTATTAGAAGAGCTTAGGAAAACAACTCAAGCGTTCAGTGAGAAGATTTACCACTTACCATTAATCAAAAGGGACACGAGAACTCATTAACTCACTGTTTAGCTTTAAACTGCCCAGAAAAAAAGTTTACTAGTTCGACCATTTAGAGTGAATGTTTGTTCTCAATAACTAAATATGTTAATCATATGGATTACAAAATTTCCAAATATAATTTTAAGGCATCCGTTTTTGTCATTCAGTGTGATGTTTAAGATCTTATGCTTTTGAAGTTAATGTAGATCCATACTACTCAATAAAAGCCACTATCATGAATACTTCATTTAGTCGTTAATGTCAACAAATGTGTTTGATGTGTTATATTTTTTTTATGGTAAGATTTGAATGAAATTAACATTTTGGATTTCCATATAGACTCATCTGTCAACAGTAATCAGGAATTGAACTCATTTAATCCCCTGTAGGTTTTAAGTTGAAAAAAATATCGGCCAAAGCGATTGATTAAAAACTTTGGGATATACGGCATAAATTCAGTAGAGGTATAGGTTACATAGTATTCATTTTAGACCAACTTGTTTTGGACTTTTTCAGATGTTTTTTTTTGCTTATTTAGTCGTTCTCCGATGGTAATTTGAGATGTATGATAACTTGAATCAGTGTCCGATCGTGTCTAAGGTTCTGTATTGTTTCTGTTTATTTGTCTAATGGGTTAATGAAACGATCGGCTTTATTCTACACTAATAAACCGTTGGAATAAGGGAAAAAGGTATTATGTGACTTTAAGTATTCTGCTGCAATGCTGTTAGAATAGCTTAATAAGTCTGTTAACAAAAATAACTCTGTGACTGCTGCAATTGGAGACAATTATCTGATTTTACATTGGATACATCAGTGAATGACATAAAATGCTAGTAAATATAAACTGTTCCGAACGAAAAAATGTTAAGGTTATTCAATATGGTCTGGACAAGGTCAGCCCCCAAATGCCCTGGTGCGGCCGAGAGTGGGCGGAGTTCGCTCTCCCCCTCGAAATGCTCTCATATGGCCTAGCGTATATAGCCTCTTCAAGCGAAGTCCTCCTCACTGTCTTCTCGTGGCGGGGGGTGTTGTTTACGAAATTGAGAGGACGAAAAGCGAATGTCCGGCGCTTCAACCGGGTCGGTGGACACGGAAAATCCACCCCCAAGAGTTGAAAAACCCTGATTCTAAACCAATGGTGCACATGGACTTCAGTATATTGAGGGAACAAATGGCGTATGAATCAATTGTTGGTCATCGGATACCATGGGACTGCATCTCCTCACGATGCTCCACTGACTTGTGAATAATACCTTTAGGTCAAAGGCTCGGGGTGTGGCCCCCTAAGGAAACCACCTGCTTCAGTTTGGGCACCTGGGTAGTATCACAGCCCTCACACAAACCAAATGAGATTTGGGTGGCACATATATATCTAGTGCCCTATTGTACCAATATTTATGTTTAAATAAATAAAAAATACATTGGACAAGGTCAGTTAACTGACGAAATATGTCACTAATGGTTACACTAATCATATTGTAATGTAATAACGCCCTGTTGAAAGTGACACTGATCACAAATGTTATATAGGAACTAGAAACGAACATATTTTTCCCGTTTGATCAGTATAACTTTTTGAAGTGTGTTGGTTCAACTGTGATTTTATATCATTGTCGATGTAAGATCTGTTACGCATTCTCATCAGTTGTCACGCCTCATATCAGTACAACAAGAGAAAAAAAGTTAATAAAAGGAAACATAAAAGAGAGGAGATAATTTGAGCTTCGGTCAAAATCTAAACATAAGAAATATGCTTTAAAAGATTGATAGTTAATGTCAAAGATATGTATCTGGTGTCCCTTTGTACCAATATGTATGTGTTTAAATAAATAAATAAAAAATAAAATACAACAATCATAACCGATCTTATCATTTTTAAAATGATGAATATTATTCTACGTAAAGAGTGCAAAGTGGAGTTTTGAAAAGTGTTCATTCATGCGGGGTTGGATGTGAATATTAACCTCTAAGCTACAGTTGTTTTAATGTTATTCCACATGTTGACAAATTAATCAGTCGCATATTCTCATACCGCTTACTATTTTATGTTTTTTCAAAATGACAATTAATTCTACAGACAAAAGTTCTATTGTCAATGTTATTACTAGTTCTGGTACACAAAATGACTAACCTTCAGGGTTGAGGCATATAAATCTAAAATCAGTTACTTTTGTACTGATTAGTTACCTTCATCATTAACACACTGAATGTGAATTATTTCATCATAATCTTTGGTTATTAAAACAAGTTTCGAATTCTTTACTTAATGTGTAACTACTTAATTTAACTAAATTCATTCGCAGATATTTTATCGTCTACATGCTTGGTTTACATGGTTACTTCGTGCTGGTGGCCGTCGATGGAGTATAGTTCCTCCTGCTATTGCGCCTCCAGTTGATGAAGATTCAATTGTAGCTCAAGAAGAATACGAAGCCTATATTTCAGCTGGTTTTGAATGTTTAACTACATCTAGTTCAAGAAATGCTGCTGCCTCTACCGTCGCTGCCACTGCTAACACTTTTAATTTACCTAGTCATAAACTTGGTAATAGCTTGAGTTGTATTAGTCAATCAAGCGGTTCCACATTATTATCAAAATCATTAAATCATTCAACAACGAATAGTACAAGAGATTCGATTGAAACAGATAATAACAAAAAATTACCTCTATATTTAAACAGTATGTCAGTAGAAATGGCGAATTCCACGTTAGTGTTCTCAGTTTCCTAATATTTGTAAAAAAAGTACTCTTGTAACAGTTTATACATATTTTGAAGTTGAATGAAAATCGCAGTTGTGTGGTTAAAGTCCAGAAAAAGAGACAGAGGGGATGAGCTAGTGATAGATATACCACTATGTAGTTTTCGATTCTTGTACTTGCCTTCAAATCACACTTTTTCATTATATTGATATACTAGTTACCTAAACCAAATTAGATGAAACAGGGCTTTCCATTTGTTATCAGAACTGTAATCGCTTGTATAGGAATCGATCAGTCTACTGTTCTAGCAACTGAGCAACGATTTATAAACTGATTTCTAATCTGGTTTTAGTTTTGTTGTGATCATAAATTGTTCACCTCTGAATTCGCTTTATTTTTCTATTCGGACTTTGTTGCCCTAGTGTGGATCGACGAGAAGAGTAAGGTTGTCGGTAGTAATGAGATATTGATCGACTATTTTTGATTTAATTTTTTAACATGATAGTTCATTATTCTCTCCTTGTCGGATAGCTTAGTAACAATTGACTAAAACAACGGTCGTTCTATATCTCGAATAGACTATTAAATTTGAACTATGGTTAAATAGCAACGTGCTTACTATGAAACATATACTTGACATTTAACCTATATGTTGTGACTTCAAGCTCAGCTAATTATTACGTGATTTATTTGCCAATCGAAATACGATTTATACAGCCTTAGCACTGTGTTAAACCAATGACTTTTGACCGGAATGAGCAGCATAACGTTCTTATTGGTCCTTTTTCCTGCTAGCCCTTCTGTGTGAGTCCAGAACACCAATACCAGCTTCCACTATGCGAATAATTTATTTCAAACATACTTGGTATGTATACCCGCCAAATAGACCACATCACACCATAAAATAAGCAATAACATTTATACATGATCAAGCCAAAAAGTGTCTGTGATCGTGGGAGACTGTAATTAAAATAACCTGAATATAATTTAAGAATAGTAAATCGTATAATAATAGTCTATAGGTCCAAATAAAGCTTATAATTATAGGAATATGAATATACATAATCTAGGTACTCAATAGTTATACCATAAAAACATGCATAATATTAGTCCATTAATATAGTTCTCAGAAGTAACCCATAATTTAATCTTCGCTATGATATAACCGTGATTGTGGGTGGACACTACTATGAAGCCCGAAAAAGGGAAAAACAGCTGTTTAGTGCTCGGTTTTTTCTCAATGGTTTCTTAGCTGATATCAATCCTTAATGAAAGTTCACTTCACATTGAACTAGTCTGCATAGTACATTCATTTAAATCCTTGTCAGTCAGTCAGTCACAACGTAGAAGTTCGTACGTACGTACATCAGTTCGAGTTGCCATTTAAATCCTTGCGTTTGACCTATATGCTTTTTGAGAAATTTAATGTTGACTAATTGTAATCATACTATCTAAAGCTTTATTAATATTCGTCATTCAAAATCTGACTTACAACCTAATCAATGTAATGAACTAAACTATGCTAACACATTAATTGCGAATAACCTGTACTGGAGAGATAATGTGCACATGTGTTTAGATAAGAATTACATTGGTTTGTTCTGGTAAAATGAAAGCTTCACTGTTTAACTGTCTTGTTCAGACAATTCAATAACACGAGAAGTGTTATATGCTGACGAAAAATAACTGAATACTAACCACTAGATTCTATTTATGAACTAATACTACGCGTATATTCTTATTGTATAACTGTTAAGTAACTAGATGATATATATTGATATTCATTCAATTATAAGCTTTTATTTGACGTATTGGCTACTATCATACGATTTACTATCCTTAAGTTATACTTAGGTTATTAATTAGTCTCACAATCACAGCCAATTTTTGACTTGATATGTAATATAGCCTCTGCCAGGGAAGTTCTACTCACTGCCTTCTCGTGGCATTAATGTTGTTTACGAAATTGAGAGGACGAAAAGCGAATGTCCCGCGCTTTAACCGGGTCTGTGGACATGGAGAGTCCACCTAGGGTAGTTGGAAAACCCTGATTCCAAACCAATGGTGCACATGGGCTCCAGTATCCTGACGGAACAAATGGCGTATGAACCAATTGCTGGTCACCGGCTACCATGGGATTGCATCGCCTCACGATGGTCCACTGCTTTGTGGATCAGACCTTTAGGTCGAAGGCTCCGGGTGTGGCCCCCTAAGAAAACCTCCTGTTTCAGTTTGGGCACCTGGGCAGTATCACAGCCCTCACACAAATCAAATGAGATTTTTGTGGTGCATATATACCTGGTGCCTCCTTGTACCAATAATTATGTGTACAAATAAATAAATAATAATAATTTGACGTGATCTTATACAATTTTATTTATTTATCTATGGTATAATGTGGTCTGGTATCTTTGTATATAAACCAAGTATGTCTGAAATATATGATTCACATTGTGGAAGCTGATATTAGTGTTCTGGATTTAACCGGCAGAGCTAGGCAGGAAAAAGGACTAATAAGGATACTAGGGTGCTCATACCGGTCAATAAGTCATTGGTTTGGCACAGTACTAAGATCGTATAAGTCGTGTTCTGATTGGTGATCTTATCACGTAGATTTTATCCTTCATGCCAATATCATTTAGTTGAAAAACGGAAGCACGAAATATCCATCAACAATTATTTGCTTATCCCAGTAGTTATGGAGTCGAATTATTCTTGATTTCTAATTTCATCTAAAAAATATAGGGTAATACAAAGAGTTGCATTCGTATATGTGCTGCACCTAAATATTGAATTCTATGCTCACATTAACAAATTTAAAATCTCCATTTTTAACACATTTCTTATTCCTGTTTTCACTCTCGTTTTCGATACTAGCTCTTTCATGATCTTATCCAGACTATTTACTGTACTTGGTATCAATCCATTTAGTCGATTAGTTCAGCATATAGCTGTTGGAAATCAATTAGTTGTACAATCATTAACTGAAGATATACACTCTACACTGACATTGTCTGCATTAGCTAAACTATTACCGAAAGGATGTATTAGACAGGTTAGTTCTGAGTATAGTCTGTTTTTGTTTTGTATCCGTGTATATTCAATTTCGTATAATAATATCATGTAACTCACCAACCAAATATATGTTTATGTATGCGGAACTTTGATCCAAGGTTGTGTGTGTGTGTTGTTAACATGCATTACGTTTACCCAACCATGGTAGGATTAAAACCTAAAACTCGTTTTATAAAAAGTTTGTTATTTCAACCATTCAACCATTGTATTCATATTCTGATATCTATTAATAGGTTGAATAATTAGTTTAAAAATATCTATTATTAGACCGAGAACTCAAAACAAAACTTCACACAATAGTTGAAATAATTAGTAAGCAAAGATGGATAGTGGCTAGCAGTAGAATCCAGGACGCGCGTTCCGTCCTATGTGGGACTCTTCAGCTGGATGTACCTGCATCTCAGAGTAACTAGACCGTTGTTTCATTCTTGTTTGACTCGTTATAGGAGCTTGGTATACATAACTTCACCAGGGTTCTTACCTTTGACTTCCAATTTTCTTTGTGATTTATGTTTTTAAACCTTTTTGAATTGTAATGGAATAATTCATATTTTCAACTACATTCGATTAATTCCTGATGTATTACCACAATGATCAGATGCCATAGATGATGGTATCTGTACCATTCTAGGCCTCCAAATGCCCTGGTACGGCCGAGAATGGGGAAAGTCCGCTCTCCCTCTCCATATGCTCTCACATAGCCACGCGTATATAGCCTCTGCCAGGGAAGTCCTAATCACTGCCTTCTAACAGCATTACTGTTGTTTACGAAATTAAGAGGACGAAAAACGAATGTCCGGCACTTTAAACGGGTTGGTGAACACGGAAAGTTCACCTAGGGTAGTTGGAAAACCCTGATTCTCAACCAACGGTGCACATGGGCTCCAGTATCCTGACGGAACAAATGGCGTATGAATCAATCTTTGGTCACCGGCTACCATGGGACTGCATCACCTCACGATATTTCACTGCCTTGTGGATCAGACCTTTAGGTCAAAGGCTCTGGGTGTGGCCCCCTAAGTGAACCACCTGTTTCAGTTTGGGCACCTGGGCAGTATCACAGCCCTCACACAAATCGAATGAGATTTATGTGGCGCATATGTATCTGGTGCTTCCTTGTACCAATATTTATGTGTTGAAATGAAAAGGAATAAATAAGTACCATTCTAGATATTATAATGTACTGGTCGAGTATGGCGAATAGGACTAACTCACGTCTATGTAAGCCTCTATATTGACTTTCATCTTTCTGTCTATCTGTTTGGACCTTTCAGCAGTTACAAAACAGGTGTTGTCAGTTTTGCGGTAACATCTCACTTTAGAAAATCTAATAAAAGATTGAAATTCTCATTTTGATTAGAGGATTGCTAATGATCATAATACTGATTATTTCAATTGTAGTAACAAGCTGTCAATACTACTACTACTACTTCTCTTTTAAATCTTTTCTCTCTTCTGTTAAAGGTAATAGGAAGTCATGAATATTTGGCACCATTTCGTTGTAATCTATTAAGTGTAACAAATAATTTAATAATGTTAGAAGAAGATGTAAATATGGCTAAAGATGTTCTTTATTTAGCTGTATATCGTTGTGAATGCAAATCATCATTATCATCATCATCTTCATTAAATGAAACAACAATAACATCTAATGAAAGTAATGTAGAATCTTTTCTACAATCATATGTCAATTCTGTAAGTATTCTTATCTTGTACATACTTAAAATTAAAATAATTCACGTTTTATTAGTATGCAAATATATAAGAGATTTGAACTCAGGACGTTCGGTTTGTCTTCTTTTGTCATTTCATCCTTTGGTTTACATAAGATTGAATGGAGGGATTTTGTTGGTTTGTGAACAACACCTACGCCGAAGGTATTCAGCAATCTCATTGTCGTTTCTGATATACCTTTTATGTATAGTAGGGTGATCCTTTTGTTGATTTCTGTACTTGACTTTGTTTCTGATGATGGGTACGGCTGGTATTTTTTGATGAAGTTGTTTAGGTAGCCGTTCTTTTGAAGGATAATTATCTAATAACCAATTAAAATTGATAGGCTTTAAGTTTTATATTTTGTATAGTGTTAATATAATATGATTATGTAACTAATTCAATGGAACTAGGTGAATTAGTGAAGTTTAAATCTAATTCATTGTTTGAATTCTTATATCAACTTTTTATATTTACAACAAATATGACATATGCACAACTTTAAATTTTTCATTATGCTTAAAAACAACAACACCAACTCCATTTATTTTCATAAAACAACATATTCAGTTAGTCAGCTACAACGTAGGACCAGACATCGGTCCAAGTTGGCATACCTCATTAGCACAACAAGATGAATACCGGATTCATAGTAGTTAATTTAGTGGTGGTAGTATATAAAGAAAGGTTGTATATAAGGATATAGTACAGAAAGAAAGACAGATATAAAACAATTTTAATCTCAAGGTTTAAGGGTGTATACACCTACGCCATTGTGGTCGATTCTGAGCCATGTCACCTAGAGTCTCCAACTATTGGTTACGATAGTCACGCGGACCCCAACCAAGTAGTCTGCATCTACCAACATGGCTTAGACTAGAAGTTAGTGACTTCAAGCTCTGATGCCACGTTTTGGTTTGGCTGTCCCTAACCTTCTTCCAACCATCTCTAATACTAGTCAGCATACCGCGTCGTGGTAATCGGTGTTCAGACATACGTAACACATGGCCCAACCATCTCAGTCGATGAAGATTCATCACCTCATCAACTGATTTAACATCATTCCCTAATACCCTGTGTCTAACCTCACTATTACTTACCCGGTATTACTTAAAACTAGGCAATAATAATAGTAAACTGGATAATTGTTTCGTGATAGATTTGTAGACTGGTTAAACCAATGAACACCAACTATTGATATCTCAATATTGAATGAGTTAGAAAACCAATCAACGTACTAGAATTCAGAATTCATGAAATGATCTTATTTAGACGACCGTAAAAACTGGGGAACATGGTATAATTGTTCTATAAATGGTCTTGTATGGTTGAGGATAGGAAGATGCCTATTCCCCCCCCCCAGAAAATCATATAGCCGCTGTCAGGAGTGTTGTTTGTGAGAGTATGAGGATGAAAGATGAACTTCCGGTGCCTAAACTCGGTTGTTGTTTGCAGAGGACCTACCTAGGGTAGTTGGAGAACTCTGATCTTAAGCTAATGGTACACGTGTTCCTACGTCCTAAAAGAACAAATAGGGTATGAGTGCATTTTAGTCACCGGTTACCACGGGATTATATTTCCTGACTTTACTCCAGCACCTTGTGAATTAGACCTATTTGTTAGAGGCTCGTGGAGTGGCTCCTTAAGATTATCACTTGATTCGTTGAAGTAAACGTTCGTGCTCCTCTCTTTTATTCGTGCTAGCGATATTCACATTTATTTTGTCACAGCCACTTTTAATACATTGTCATTTATCTATTCCTTCTAGTATAAACTTATTTGTAGTGCACGTCCAAGACTCCATTACGACTGAGGCGCAAAACAGTCAAGTCTCATGGTAATGTTCTTCAATTGGAATAATTCAGAATCCAGTCAGTCAATCAGTCACAACGTAGAACTTCGTACGTACGTACATCAGTTCGAGTTGTCATACCACATTAGCACAGAGATACAGTTGTTGATTTAAATCCCATAGTGATAGAAGTAGTAAGAGTATAAACATTAATCCGAAAGATTAGGGTTCGAAGATGTTATTGAAGGAGTATAATCCAATGAAATAAATTTGAAAAGAGAAAAAAGATATAAACATGAAGAATTCAGAAGATTAGAATTTGGAAGTACATTAAGAGTGGATGCACCTTCGCCATTGCAAACGATTTTGAGCCATGTCATTCAAGGTCTCTAACCATCGGTTGCTATCATCTCACGAATCATAACAGAATGGTATTGTCCCTATGTTATTTTGTAAATATTTTGTTTCAATTCCGTATCCTTTTAATTCATCTATTTATTAACTGTTCTGTTCTTTTCTTTTCTTTTTTTTAAAATCTTAAATCTCAAGTTAAATTTTAAATTATGTTCAACAATTCCATCATTTGATTCAGAATTAATTTTATTTAAACAATCTTTACCTTGTCGTCATATCTCTACTTCAAATAATCATCCATCTATTACTACCATTGCTCGTCAACTTCTATCTAATAGTGGTGGACGAATTGCCATCTCGAATTATGTACAACAAGTTATTAAATTATTCAATATTAATCCAGCATTACCAATTGATGTATGTTCAATTGCTTTATCTACTATACAACATGAATGGATACATCGTGCACGTTTATTATATTCATTTAAACGTTGTCAAGTAAGTGAATTCAGATTTGGTTAATCAAATTTGGTTTTATTTCTAATTCAGTAGATTTGTTCAAGTAAATACACATTATAAGTAAAGATGGATAGTGACTAGTAGTGGAATCCAGTTTGACGCGCGTTTCGTCCTATCAGGACTCAGTGGCCAAGTGGATAACGCGATGGCGTTTGAAGCGAAAAGTACTGGGTTCGAGTCCCAAAGTGAACATAAACTCTGAGATGCAGGTACATCCAGCTGACGAGTCTCAAACAGGACGAAACGCGCGCCCTGGATTCCACTGTTAGCCACCATCCATCTTTGCTTACAATTTTTGTGTAGGTTTAGTTGTCGTTCCTAAATATATGTCATTATCATAGATGAATTACTTGTGTACACTTGCCGTCAGTAAAGTGAATTTCATTGTTCAGTTTCGTCTTTTTAAGTTTAAATTAAAAGACATTGTATTGTTTGAATGAACAGTGACTTTAGAACTGTATTATGGGTATCTATTCAATTATGACGTGCAATGTTTTATGGCATAGGAGTAGGCTAGAAGAAAGCTAGGGGCGGCCAGACCAAAACATGGCATAAATCCATGAAGTCGCTGACAAGTGGACTGGGCCATGTTGGTAGGTGTAGACTATCTGGTTGGGATTCGCGAGATGATAGCAACCGATGGTTAGAGACCTTGAATGACATGGCTCAAAATCGTTTGCAATGGCGAAGGTGCATCCACTCTTAATGTACTTCCAAATTCTAATCTTCTGAATTCTTCATGTTTATATCTTTTTTCTCTTTTCAAATTTATTTCACTGTATTATACTCCTTCAATAACATCTTCGAACCCTAATCTTTCGGATTACTGATCATACTTTTACTCCTTCTACCACTATGGGATTTAAATCAACAACTGCATCTCTGTGCTAATGTGTTAAGGCAACTCGAACTGATGTACGTACGTACGAAGTTCTACGTTGTGACTGACTGAATGATGATATTGTAAACAGCGTGTTAATAGTTTAAGGTTTTTATGGGATTTGTTAAATCTCATAGTTCACATCTACAATTTCCACGAGTCGTTGTACATTAACAAGCCATTCACTCACTAGTGACTGATTCCGTCAAGTAATTCCCAGGGTTCTTATTAGAAATTTAGACCAGTGGAGTTCAATCATATCGAGTGTGAGTAAGATGGTTGTATAGTATCGCAAATCGAATATATTTGAAAATGTGAATCACTGGATGTAGCCTCAGTGATCCAAAGGTTAAATGTTTACTGTAAAACCTAAAGTTCGTGGGTTAAATCTTCGGTGAAGTTGCTAATGTAGGTTTTTGAGAAGTTCCATAGTGGGAAAAGACATTTGTCTTTAGTTTCCTGTTTTCCCCTGATTGTCTAATTGAAATCAGTTCATGATTTAACGTATTAACGTTTTGGTCCTCACGTTGTTTGTTACCTTACTTTTCCATTAAATTACCATCTCTTTCCTCTTTCAATCTTAACCATAGGGATCATCATTGAGCGGTGAGGAAGCAACTCGTCGTTGGACTAATGTACTCACATCAATCAATTGTCAATCAGCTGAAAATGCAGCTGTTGCAAGATTTTGGCAAGGTGCTTTAAGTCAATACTCTCGTAATAATATATGTCATTTACGTAAATGTCCAACTGCTACTAATTCAACGAATACATCAAGACGTGGTTCATTTAGTTCAAGTAATGCTGATTTAAATGCTGCTGTATTAGCAGCTTCAACAAATTATCAATCGGTTTCATTAAATGATTAATTATTTTGTAAATTGTAATGTTTTGATTTTTTTTCTTTATTTTTTCTCTTATCCTTGTTCTTTTGTATTTTTTAAATTTCCGTTTTTTTTTTGTATTTTTACTTCTGTTGTTATGATTGTCGGTTCGTTTCTCTTTGTCTCTATGTCATCATAAGTCGAATGTGAAAATGTAGGTCAGATATTCTTGTACATTTACATCATCATCATGACATATATATATTATGCTGTAAATAAGTTATTTATCTATCTTGTTTTCTAACCCCGGTGTAATCCATAATGATGATGCTTATTCGCTTACTTACTTATGACTGTTACTCCCAATGGAGCATAGGCCGCCGACCAGCTTTCTCCAACCCACACTGTCCTGGGCCTTCTTTTCTAGTTCTATCCATTTTTTGTTCATTCTTCTTATGTCTGTATCTATTTCTCGGCGTAATGTGTTCTTTGGTCTTCCTTTTCTTCGCTTAGTGCGATAAAATGTTTTATCTATTGTTGTTCTCATTAAACCATCTAGTTGAACCGGTGTATATGTCACGCTTTAAGAAGTGACAATATCACTTTCTTATCAACCCATTATTGTACTAAAAAGTATTCCCGGATAACTTATTTATGATCAGTTTGATTGGTAAAGATCACTTAATTTGTATTATCAGTGTTACTGTATATAATTCACTATGTTATTGATTGATCAGTTGTACTCATCATCATCAATCATTTTAGTGATCCATATAAGAAGCAAATGTTATAGTTAACCTTGTTTATTTGACTTCATATATGTATATATATGAATGATGATTATTATGGATTCATACATACGACTTTATCATTGTATATTACTTTCTTCTTTAGGTATCATGATGAGATAGATATGTGAGACTTAATATTTCAATCTATAAAACACTATCATTTTTATCTTATTTGATGAAGCCTTCAAATAAATATAATCCCATGATTATGTAGTTTTGATTGTCCGTCAGTCAGTCAGTCAGTCAGCTACAACGTAGGACCAGGCACATATATGCATCGGTCCAAGTTGCCATACCTTATTAGCACAACAAGATGAACACCGGATTCATAGAAGTAGTTAATTTAGTGGTGGTGGTAGTATATAAAAGATAGGTTGTATATAAGGATATAGTATAGGAAGGAAGATAGATATGAAGCAATTTGTCTGTCAGATTTTAATCATTATTATTATTATTATATGTATCTTATTTTTCTATTAATGAAGTTGGAACGCTTTATTAAATTGAATGTCTGCCACATTTGCCATATATACACCCAGAAAGCTGCTACTCTAATCTAGTTGTGTAACAAGAGTATATTGAAGAAGGTTTTATTATTATTATTTAAACACATAAATATTGGTACAAAGGGGCATCAAATACATATGCGCCACACAAATCTCATTTTATGTGTATGAGGGCTATGATACTGCCCAGGTGTCCAAACCGAAGCAGGTGGTTTTCTTAGGGGGTCACACTCGGAGCTTTTGACCTAATGGTCTAACCCACAACTCAGTGGAGTATCGTGAAGAGATGCATTTCCATGGTAGCCGGTGACGAACGATTGATTCATACTCCATTCGTTCCGTCAGGATACTGGAGCCCATGTGCACCATTGGTTTGGAATGAGGGTTTTCCAATTCCCCTAGGTGGACTTTCCATGTCCACCAACCCGTTTAAAGTGCCGGACATTCGTTTTTCGTCCTCTTAATTTCGTAAACAACAGTAATGCTGTTAGAAGGCAGTGATTAGGACTTCCCTGGTAGAGGCTATATACGCGTGGCCATGTGAGAGCATCTGGAGTGGAAGAGCGGATTCTCCCAACTCTCGGCCATACCAGGGCATTGAAGAAAGTATTCACTCAACAAGCTTAGAAAAATTCATTAACTCATTCTGGACTAGGGGATTTAGAGGATCTCATTTAAGTTTTGCGAGATAATTGTGTTGTATTGATGATTAGGAGACAATAAAAGTAATGTTCAATTGAATGTTTAAGGTCAAATCCAGTTGCGAGGTGATCTTTTTCCCTCCACCTAGACTATAACATACAACAGATTAGAAGTTCATTGATTTACTTGTTCTAGTTAACCCATTTTAACTTGTTAATACGATTAGGAACTGGTTTAAAAGTAGATAGTGTAATATCATTCAC
This sequence comes from Schistosoma mansoni, assembly GCF_000237925.1. Lineage (NCBI taxonomy): Eukaryota > Metazoa > Platyhelminthes > Trematoda > Strigeidida > Schistosomatidae > Schistosoma > Schistosoma mansoni. The sequence continues at coordinate 476,352 of NW_017385993.1, read as the reverse complement.
AGATCTATGAATTTATTTAGTCAACAATGTAATTGACTAGTTATACAATTAAATCAGAGTCACCGTACTTACTAAATAACTTTATTTTTCGGATAAACATACAGAGAATCGTATTGTATGACACAGTCATAATCTTATTCAAGGTCGAGAGAACATCATGTGAATAGTTCAAATAATCAACTGAGCATTGATGAAACTGTAAATCCATGTGACTAAATTTCATTTTATCAAATCTACCACGAAAAATCAAGTTATTTTCAACTCTTATGGTTTAATATGCTAATCCTGTAATTGTTCATTTCACTTGTACAACGGTAGCTTAATTACATCCAGTTTTCTATCAATAAATCATGGTTTCCAACCTTTGTCCACCTATTCTAACATGTTTATCGAGGTAGTAACACTTATCTTAACATATACAGTGCCTCAAACCTCAGTATATAAATCCTGGTTTTGGTAGATAATGGTTATTCTTTTAAATAGTCGACTTTCTCCTATTACACAATGTGAGGATAGGTCTCCAACCTAGTCAGTCCTGGGCCTTCCTCTCTAGTTGTTCCTAAGCGCTTTTCATTCTTTTGATGTCAAATTCGAATTACCAGTGCAATGTATCCTTTAGTCTTCTTTCCTTTCATCGTGATGGAATTAATCATGTTCGAACACCACGATTCCATCCTCACTGGCCAAGTGGAACGCTGCAGAAAATTTTGCAAACATTTTTAAAAAGCATTTCTTTATTAATTATGGTGATGCATATTCACTTCTGACCAAATCCATCATTATTTAATTGTATCTAATTAGTATCGTTGGTGTACATTATTAAGAAGTCTCAAATCACTGTGAAACATATTTGCAATTCTTCATGTACTTTTATGGTTCACTGATTGGCATCGGTTTTTAATGAAAAGCACACGATCTAACCACGTAACCGCAAAAATGTCTTCTCACTGGTAACCATCCTTATGTTGATTATGTCAAAGCTTCATTAAAAAGACGATCTGTCGTGTAAACGAAATAGGTATCAAAACATTAGGTGAGCGTCACGCTATACCACGGAATTATTGCTAATGAAATGAGTAAAACAGTATTCTGACTCAGTGTTTTGAAGACCTCTTTGTTATGAGATTTAAAGATCATAGGCTGTACACTGTATAGAGTTGTAAGTGTACGCCACTTCTGAGAATGACTCCTCAATCCTCTATGATAGGTGTCGTTCTATCAAGAAAATTATCACCATGCAAACTATTTACATTTGCTGCATATTGTAATCGGTCTTTTTGTCAGGAATTAAAATTGAACGAGTAACTAAAAATGAAAAGCTCGAGTGGTTATTTCTTGATGAGTGCGAGTAGTTCCGGGTTCGAATCTCGGTCAGACTGGAGACTTCGCCGTGTAAAAAGTGAAAGGACTGTTATAACAAGTATCCTATCGTTTATAATAATGACAAGTTATAATTAGATGATGTCATCATTTCTTTTCAACCAATCATATGATTAAAAAAATTTACTAATTTATGATTGGTTACATTTGTCGTTATTTGATTGGTTAATACATTAATATATTCAGAATTAAATTAAATTAACTTATAAAAATAGAATGAATTATTCATATAATCAAACATATCAAATATGTATATGCCCATTTCATATAACAAGCATATTATTGGAATATTTTCTAAAATATAAATATAAAATTGAAAGTATCATTAAAGATATGACTAATTATAAGCAACATATTTATTCTATTGATACTGAATTACATGAAAGGTAAGTGAAATAAGCTTTATATCACTTTTAAGATTGTTGATATTAGTAATCAAATGATTTTATTCTAGGAGATTGATAGAGATCATCAGTAATTTATAAGAATATCTTACTAATGTATGCCCCCCGAATGCCCTGGTACGGCCGAAAGTGGGGAGAGTCCGCTCTCTCTCTCGAAATGCTCTTACATGACCACGCGTATATAGCCTCTGTCAGGGAAGTCTTGCTCACTGCCTTCTCGTGGCATTACTGTTGTTTACGAAAGTGAGAGGACGAAAAGCGAATGTCCGACGCTTTAACCGGGTTGGTGGACATGGAAAATGTGAAATAAAAAATTAAAAAGAGTTTCTGCGACATGTTTTTTTATGATTTTGTTTCCGTTGGTTTTAAAGAAAGTTTTCTGCAATAGGATTGACGAACACTTTAATCTCTTTATTCGGTTATTGGTCATATCTATTGGGATTCAGTTTGTTTCGTCAGATAAACTCCATGAATATCTATTAGATGAATCTTATTCTATTATAGCCTTACGATATTTGAAGCAAATGGATAAACATGGTTTTTATTTGATAAAGTTTTCCAGATAATTTTGATAAGCATTGGATTCAAAATGGATTTACTTGTTAAGCAATCACTTGAATTCCAGGTATATTGACTAGAAAGGTAACTATTAGTTATAAAGAAATATAATCTATCTTTTAATGTCAATACTCTTTTAGTGCAGTTCCAGGTTAACTGTATTAGTTAGGAGTTTAAATGAAACCCTTATATATCTCTTTGAGAAGATAGACTGATGCAAATTATTGTTAGAAGCTCCGATCAAGAATAGTTGAGATGTTGTTACTAGTTAAATTTACAATAGCTAAGGGAAAAATATTCGATAAATCTCAAGGATTGATATATCATTACGGCAATAATTACACTCAGGGTCACCAATGAATTCGGTCGAATTAATAACAAATGTATCATCATATGAAATGGACAGTATGATAATAGAATCCTTTTAACATATTCATAATTGTCTCATTATGTAATGAGTTTTTCATTCAGATCAATGTATAATGTAATTCATGTATCACATAAGTTCCCTCTTTGGTAAATCAGAATAGAGATAGTCAGTCAGTCAGCTACAACGCTACACCTCATTAACTCAACAAGATAAACACCGGATTCATAGAAGTAGTTAATTTAGTGGTGGTGGTAGTATATAAAAGATAGGTTGTATATAAGGATATAGTATAGGAAGGAAGATAGATATGAAGCAATTTGTCTGTCAGATTTTAATCATTATTATTATTATTATATGTATCTTATTTTTCTATTAATGAAGTTGGAACGCTTTATTAAATTGAATGTCTGCCACATTTGCCATATATACACCCAGAAAGCTGCTACTCTAATCTAGTTGTGTAACAAGAGTATATTGAAGAAGGTTTTATTATTATTATTTAAACACATAAATATTGGTACAAAGGGGCATCAAATACATATGCGCCACACAAATCTCATTTTATGTGTATGAGGGCTATGATACTGCCCAGGTGTCCAAACCGAAGCAGGTGGTTTTCTTAGGGGGTCACACTCGGAGCTTTTGACCTAATGGTCTAACCCACAACTCAGTGGAGTATCGTGAAGAGATGCATTTCCATGGTAGCCGGTGACGAACGATTGATTCATACTCCATTCGTTCCGTCAGGATACTGGAGCCCATGTGCACCATTGGTTTGGAATGAGGGTTTTCCAATTCCCCTAGGTGGACTTTCCATGTCCACCAACCCGTTTAAAGTGCCGGACATTCGTTTTTCGTCCTCTTAATTTCGTAAACAACAGTAATGCTGTTAGAAGGCAGTGATTAGGACTTCCCTGGTAGAGGCTATATACGCGTGGCCATGTGAGAGCATCTGGAGTGGAAGAGCGGATTCTCCCAACTCTCGGCCATACCAGGGCATTGAAGAAAGTATTCACTCAACAAGCTTAGAAAAATTCATTAACTCATTCTGGACTAGGGGATTTAGAGGATCTCATTTAAGTTTTGCGAGATAATTGTGTTGTATTGATGATTAGGAGACAATAAAAGTAATGTTCAATTGAATGTTTAAGGTCAAATCCAGTTGCGAGGTGATCTTTTTCCCTCCACCTAGACTATAACATACAACAGATTAGAAGTTCATTGATTTACTTGTTCTAGTTAACCCATTTTAACTTGTTAATACGATTAGGAACTGGTTTAAAAGTAGATAGTGTAATATCATTCACAGATCTATGAATTTATTTAGTCAACAATGTAATTGACTAGTTATACAATTAAATCAGAGTCACCGTACTTACTAAATAACTTTATTTTTCGGATAAACATACAGAGAATCGTATTGTATGACACAGTCATAATCTTATTCAAGGTCGAGAGAACATCATGTGAATAGTTCAAATAATCAACTGAGCATTGATGAAACTGTAAATCCATGTGACTAAATTTCATTTTATCAAATCTACCACGAAAAATCAAGTTATTTTCAACTCTTATGGTTTAATATGCTAATCCTGTAATTGTTCATTTCACTTGTACAACGGTAGCTTAATTACATCCAGTTTTCTATCAATAAATCATGGTTTCCAACCTTTGTCCACCTATTCTAACATGTTTATCGAGGTAGTAACACTTATCTTAACATATACAGTGCCTCAAACCTCAGTATATAAATCCTGGTTTTGGTAGATAATGGTTATTCTTTTAAATAGTCGACTTTCTCCTATTACACAATGTGAGGATAGGTCTCCAACCTAGTCAGTCCTGGGCCTTCCTCTCTAGTTGTTCCTAAGCGCTTTTCATTCTTTTGATGTCAAATTCGAATTACCAGTGCAATGTATCCTTTAGTCTTCTTTCCTTTCATCGTGATGGAATTAATCATGTTCGAACACCACGATTCCATCCTCACTGGCCAAGTGGAACGCTGCAGAAAATTTTGCAAACATTTTTAAAAAGCATTTCTTTATTAATTATGGTGATGCATATTCACTTCTGACCAAATCCATCATTATTTAATTGTATCTAATTAGTATCGTTGGTGTACATTATTAAGAAGTCTCAAATCAC
>NW_017385993.1:420873-471295 GCF_000237925.1 Schistosoma mansoni | reverse complement strand
TCTAACATCCTTTGTTATTACATAAAATTAAATTGATTCAAAATTATATTATTTCATGATTAAGAGAGCTATGCTGGTCGTCACAGTTTGGCTTCAGTTAATTATAGATATCCATTTAATGTTGATTTTCTACAAAATCCCTTACTTTCTCTGGTTTAAATACGTTTCGGTGTCAATAAATCAATTAGTCATAAATGTCTTTATATTGTGTAGAATAATTAAATGAATACTGACATTGTAAATTTGCAAATAACTAGTCATATGAGCTGAACGTACTGTTTACTTCCAATATAAGTGTATATTGTTGTCTAATAACTCCGCCTGTAGCTCCTCTGGGGGTTACTGCCGGTCCCAAGCCCGGGTAAAGGAGGAGGGTTGGGCATGGGGTTAGCGACCCCATCCCGTAGAAAATCAACTCGCTAAAAAAACGCTAACCAGAAAAAATCATTCAAACCATTTAAACTCTGCCCTGGGAGTAGAAGGAATAATTATGACGTCTCATGATGAAAGCCGAGTTCATTCGGAAGTCATGAGGCCGATGCACCTTCTTACAACCAGAGCAACAATTCTTATAGGTACATGGAATGTCCGGACAATGTGGGAGACCGGAAGAGTCTTCCAAATTGCTGCAGAAATGAGAAAATACAACCTGGAGGTGCTTGGAATCAGTGAAACGCATTGGACGCAGGTTGGACAACAACGACTATCTTCAGGAGAACTTCTGTTATACTCCGGTCATGAAGAAGAAAATGCCCCACATACACAAGGAATTGCATTGATGCTGTCCAGAAAAGCACAAAATGCACTTATAGGATGGGAATCTCATGGACCAAGGATCATCAAAGCCTCCTTCAAAACAAAGAGAGAGGGCATTACAATGAACGTCATCCAATGCTATGCGCCGACCAACGACTACGATGAAGACGCTAAAGACCAATTCTACGATAGGCTGCAGTCGATCTTCGAGAAGTGCCCAACCAAAGACCTGACCATTCTGATGGGAGATCTCAATGATAAGGTTGGAAAGGACAACACTGGATATGAAGACGTCATGGGACAACATGGACTGGGAGAAAGGAACGAAAATGGTGAGAGATTTGCAAACCTATGTGCCTTCAATAAACTGGTCATAGGTGGCACCACATTTCCACACAAAAACATACACAAAGCCACTTGGATTTCACCGGATCACACTACACAGAATCAAATAGACCATAGCTGCATCAACAAAAAGTTCAAAAGGACGATGGAGGATGTGAGAACCAGGAGAGGAGCTGATATAGCATCCGATCATCATTCGCTGGTCGCCAAGATGAAACTAAAACTCAAGAAGCACTGGACAACGGTGCGGACAACATCACAAAAGTTTAATACGGCCTATCTTCGAGATGCTGACAAACTCAACAAATTCAACATAGCCCTCAGCAACAGGTTCCAGGCCTTTCATGATCTACTCAATGGAGAGGGAACTACCATGGAGAGCAACTGGAAAGGTATCAAAGAGGCAATCATTTCAACATGTCAGGAGGTTCTGGGCCAAAAGAAGCACCATCACAGGGAATGGATCACTGTTGGTACACTGGATAAAATTGAAGAAAGAAGGAACAAGAAGGCAGCAATCAATATCAGCCGAACAAGAGCACAAAAAGCCAAGGCACAAGCCGAATACACAGAGGCAAACAAGCAAGTGAAGAGGAGCATCAGAACCGACAAACGTAAATATGTGGAAGATTTAGCGATGACAGCGGAAAAGGCTGCAAGAGAGGGAAACATGAGACAACTGTATGATACAACCAAGAAACTTGCTGGAGATTACCGTAAACCAGAAAGACCAGTGAAAAGCAAGGAAGGCAAAGTAATCACCGACATTGAAGAACAACGAAACAGGTGGGTAGAACACTTCAAAGAACTCTTAAATCGACCAGCTCCACTGAACCCACCCAACATCGAAGCAGCACCCACAGACCTCCCAATCGATGTTGGCCCACCAACAATTGAAGAGATCAGCATGGCCATTAGACAAATCAAGATCGGCAAAGCAGCGGGACCAGACAACATCCCGGCAGAGGCACTGAAAGCAAGTGTAGCAGCAACTGCCAAGATACTACACATCCTCTTCAGTAAGATTTGGAACGAAGAACAAGTACCAACAGACTGGAAAAAAGGACTTCTGATCAAAGTACCAAAGAAAGGTGATCTTAGCAAGTGCGACAACTACAGGGGCATCACTCTCCTCTCAATACCAGGGAAAGTCTTCAACAGAGTATTGTTAAACAGGATGAAGGATTCCGTAGATGCCCAACTTCGAGATCAACAAGCTGGATTTCGTAAGGATAGATCGTGCACAGATCAAATCGCAACTCTACGTATCATTGTGGAACAATCAATCGAATGGAATTCATCACTCTACATCAACTTCATCGACTACGAGAAGGCATTTGATAGCGTGGACAGGACAACACTATGGAGGCTTCTTCGACACTACGGCGTGCCTGAGAAAATAGTCAATATCATACGGAACTCCTATGATGGACTAAACTGCCAAATCGTCCACGGAGGACAACTCACCGACTCGTTTGAAGTAAAGACTGGTGTAAGGCAAGGTTGCCTACTCTCACCGTTTCTCTTTCTCCTGGTAATAGACTGGATCATGAAGACGTCAACGACTGGAGGAAAGCACGGGATACAGTGGACAGGCAGGATGCAACTTGACGATCTAGACTTCGCGGATGATCTGGCTCTTCTATCACAAACGCAACAACAAATGCAGGAGAAAACGACCAGTGTAGCAGCAGCCTCAGCAGCAGTAGGTCTCAATATAAACAAAGGGAAAAGCAAGACTCTCCGATGCAACACAATATGCACCAATCAAATTACACTTGACGGAGAAGCTTTGGAAGATGTGGAAACCTTTACATATCTGGGCAGCATCATTGATGAACACGGTGGATCAGATGCAGATGTGAGGGCGAGGATCGGCAAAGCAAGAGCAGCATACTTACAACTGAAAAACATCTGGAGCTCAAAACAATTGTCAACCAACACCAAGGTTAGAATTTTCAATACAAATGTCAAGACAGTTCTATTGTATGGGGCGGAGACGTGGAGAACTACGAAAGCCATTATCCAGAAGATACAAGTGTTTATTAACAGTTGTCTACGCAAGATACTTCGGATCCGATGGCCAGACACTATCAGCAACAAGTTACTGTGGGAGACAACAAACCAGATTCCAGCGGAGGAAGAAATCAGGAGGAGGCGCTGGAAGTGGATAGGGCACACTTTGAGGAAATCACCCGATTGCGTCACAAGACAAGCCCTCACATGGAATCCTGAAGGTCAAAGGAGAAGAGGAAGACCAAAGAACACATTACGCCGAGAAATAGAGACAGACATGAGAAGAATGAACAAGAACTGGATACAACTAGAAAAGAAGGCCCAGGACAGAGTAGGTTGGAGAATGCTGGTCGGCGGCCTATGCTCCATTGGGAGTAACAGGCGAAAGTAAGTAAGTAATGGATTATCAGATAAAATTGCTTATTCATATTGTAAAATACCTCAGCTAATACTTCATTATTATTATTATTATTATTATTATTATTATTATTTACGGTAGACTTCATATAGTATGGTTGGGATATTTCTACGAATTGTATGTACAACCGGATACTTTATATGGAATCATGTGGATATTTAGTCCATTGAATGATTTACAAATCATAAAAAATAATCTTATTTGGTCAAAGAAAATTCCAGCGAAATTTCGATTTCATTGTTCTGTAAGTTATTTATACTGATATTGTTTTGTATTGTACTAATATGTAGAAGATAATGACATTATATAATGATCTTACTTACTTACTGACTTACGCCTGTTACTCCTAATGGAGCATAGGCCGCCGACCAGCATTCTGCAACCCACTCTGTCCTGAGCCTTCCTTTCTAGTTCTATCCAACTTTTGTTCATTCTTCTCATATCTGTCTCCAATTCTCGGCGTAATGTGTTCTTTCGTCTTCTTCTTTTCCTTTGACCTTGTGGATTCCATGTGAGGGCTTGTCTTGTGATGCAGTTGGGTGACTTCCTCAAAGTGTTTCCTATCCACTTCCAGCGCTTCCTCCTGATTTCTTCCTTCACTGGGATCTGGTTCATTCTCTCCCACAGTAACTTGTTGCTGATAGTGTCTGGCCAACACTAACCAGAAAACATTATTAAAATTATATAATGATCAGTTAACTGTAAATACATTTCAGTATTTCAGCAGGTTAATTGAGAACAGAATACCTCAGTGTTAACAAAATCAGAATATGAGTCTTAGTGGAGCGGGTTTGAATCTCATAGGCAATATGATTTCATATAACGTTACAGTTATACTCTGGTAATAAGTACTAACATGAACGAAACCTCAGTCTTGAATAACTTGCCGACTGCTATAAACTAATTAAAATCTCTGACTATTCAAGCTATTTGTTGAATAGATTTAGATAATGTCGTATTGACATCACCGTTATCTAGTTAAGGGATTCTTAAACAGCTCATCACATAATGGATTAAAGAGACATTTTGTTAGAACTATGCTGTATTTATCGATAACACATTGTAAAATAAACATAGACATTAACACCGCTGGATGCCGGCTCAGTGGTCTATCGGTTAAGTGCTCTGGCACGAGACTGGTAGGTCCTGGGTTCTAATCTCCTGAGGCAGGACCGTGGATGCGCATTGCTGAGGAGTCCCACGATAGGATGAAACGACCAGGTTTTCCATGGTGGTTTAGCTTCAATTGACTCATGATGTTAACTATGTAAACATATGAATCCCACTTAGTATTTCAACAGAATATTACATTTACTCATAAATGTGTATCAGGGTAACTGAATGTTTCAAGCATTATGGAGATTGGAAATCATCTTATTTCGAAATATTTCTTTGTACATAACATATACATAGTCATATTGTAGTGAATGACAACACACAAGTTGAGACAATCCAATGTATTTGGATCTCTTAGTGAAATCTGAGAACCATACAGTATATACTTCATTTACAAAATGTCAGTCAATCGTTGAGTTAGTCAATCGTCTCAGACTTCATTGTTCTTTCGTTACTGTTAAATCTTGTGGCCTGAGTACTCTTAATGTATAACGTGATAGTATCACCAGTTAGAGAGCAGTGATTTATCGATCGGACCAATGACGCATAAAATCCATATGAGTAGTCTAGAGTCCTTATCGGTCCTGCTTGCTGCCTAGCTCTGTCCGTTAAGTACAGAACAGCAATAAAAGTCTCTGCAATAGGAATCATTTATTTCAAACATACTGGGTTTAAATTCACTTAGTATTGTTTGTTTGAATCTTCTAATTGATGCTTAGGACTGAAACTGGTCAGTCTCTTATTGGCATATGTGCATACTGTGCGTATTGCCTCGATATTGCCCTAATTTACAAGCATTATAAGCAAAGATGGATAGAGGCTAGCTGTGGAGTCCAGGACGCGCGTTTCGTCCTATTTGGGACTTGTCAGCGGGGTTTATATACCAACCAGACAGACCACATCGTACCATAACATAGGAAAACAACATTTGGACAAGATTTAGCCCAATGTGGCTGTGAATAAGAGAGATAATAATTGATAGACATGGTATTACTCAGGAATGGTAAATCGTATAATAATAGTCTATGGGTCAAAATAAAGCTTATAATGAGAGGAACATGAATATTAGCAATACTTAGCAATTATACAATAGGAAATATACATATCATATTGATCCATTAATGAATCCCAAAAGTCACCATTTCTTATTCTTATCGAGATATAACACTTTCCATACAAATCATTCTCTATTGTCTTCCTTTTTTTCTTCCATTTTCTTAACCTTCTACCGTTAGACATTTCATTTTTGATTGATGATACATACTACTTATGTTTACATTAGTAGTGTAGTGAACAAGAACACAACTGCGGACAATCAAATATATTTAAGGATAAAATTACAGACTATCTTACTAAATTCTGATAACCATACAATGAACAATTAATTTGCAAAATAACAACCAATCGTTTCAATCTTCACTGTTCCTTCTGTAAATATCAGTTCATCTTCTCTAATTTCATTGTTCATGTATTTTCCCACCAATTGCGCTTCATTTCAGTACTTTTCTTATCGATCTTCTGCCAAAATACATTCTATGTCTAACCATCGCCATATACTACTTATATGGATATAAGTAGACCACATTACAGTAGTACACATCATAATATCAATATATTTCTAAATCCTTTTATCTAAATGAATAATGCCAAATTTTCATTACATAAACATCATCAATCATTTATTAAAGTACATTATTAGAATAAAAAACCCCATCAATATTGATACATTATTGATTTATTGATTATAATCTTAGTACTTCTTATCAATGTACTGATTGAATAGTTTTCTCTTTCTTTTCTCTTCTTTTCTTTTTTTTCACACTGAAATCTTTTCTACTTATTCAATGAATCACATTGATTAAGTCTATTAGAGTCTATTTACTTTTATGACAAGAATTAGTGAATTGATGTACTTTTATTAATAATAATGAGTATCATAGAAAAAAGATAATGAGACTTTCCAAGTAGTTACAAGATAATAATTAGACAAATCAATAACCCTATTTAATAGTTAGTTTGTTACTAATCATCGTATAGAATTAAACTAGTGATAAGTGAGTTTTGATGAAGTAGATTATTATCAGAAAGGGTCTTTTATGGAGATTTAGTATTTTCATAGTTGAAAGAATGGTTGCTCAACTTCGTGGATTAGTTGGAGTTAGATATAAACACTATCGGATGCCGGCTCAGTGGTCTATCGGTTAAATGCTCTGGCGCCAGACTGGTAGGTCCTAAGTTCGAATCTCGTGAGGCGTGGTCGTGGATGCGCACTGCTGAGGAGTCTCACAATAGGACGAAACGGCCGTCCAGTGCTTACAGGTTTTCCCTGGTGATTTAGCTTCAATTGACTCACGCTTTCAACTAGTAATTTTATAGTTCAATTCATTAATCAATTGAAGCTGAAGCATTATGGAAAAGCTGGAAGCACTGAATGGCCGTTTCGTCCTATTGTGGGACTCCTCAGCAGTGAGTATGCATGAACTTGCCTTGCAAGATTCGAACCCAGGACCTATTAGTCTCACATGTGAGCATTTAACCTCTAGGCCCTTGCTTTGTCAATCCTCGCCTTTACGTCTGCATCGGATCTTCCTTGTTCATCAATGATGCTTCCCAGGTAGTTGATAAGATTTATGTTAAGCGCTTTTATTAACTTACTTAATAGACAATGGGTATTCGAATAGTAACGATTCGTATATTTCTTTGTACTATTATGATCACCATCATGTCCGTATAAACGTATATAATTGATCACAAGACAGCCTACGCACATATCTCTCTCTAGCTTAAATGTTAATTGCCTAAATATCGCACAATGAATCATTCTCTTTTCCACATATATTTGTAATCAGCATTGGCCTTGCCTAGCTGAGCTTTGATTCTATTTGACTATAAATTTACCTCTCTATTTACTCGCACACACACATTCATCTCTTTCTACTCCTTACCACTATACAGAAGATCTGTGTATGTAAGTTTAAATTCGCATAGGATTCATACATTACTAAACACTAATGAGTAATCATTGTGGTCTATACATTGATATTAGCATGTAGATTTTGTGGAAAATGTTCAGTTTCTAGATAGTTCTTATGACAAAAACAATTTCACTAGAAATCGATTAACATCTGGGGAGAGATGAATAGCTACTTTGTCCCATTATGGGGATTCTAAGAAGCACTCATGATAGTGGCAGAGACCAAACGTATATTTTAAAAACGTTTTGTAAAAGCTTATATATATATACTTACATAACTACGCCTGTTACCCCTCGTCGAGGAACATAGGCCGCTCACCAGCACTCTCTCCATCCAACCCTGTCCTCGGTAAACCTTTCCAGTTCTTTCCAGTCGCTATTCATTATTTTCATGTCTGCTTCCAATTCCCGACGCCGTATGTTCTTTGGCCTTTCTCTTTTCAGTTTTCCTTCAGGATCCCAAGTTAGCGTTTGCCTCGTGATGCAGTTTGGTGATTTCCCACATGTATGTCCTATCCACTTCCAACGTATTTTATTAATCCTTTCTTCACCTGGAAGCTTGTTTGTTCTTTCCCATAGTAGGAAGTTATTGATGGTATCCGGTCAACGAACAATCAGTGTCTTACGTCGAAAATAGTTTATAAATTCTTGTACCTTTTTGATGATGATTGTAGCAGTTCTCTACGTTTCAGCTCCGTATAATAGAACTGTCTTGACGTTCGTATTGAAGATTCCGACTTTGATGTTGGTTGACAGTTGTTTTGAGTTCCACATGTTCTTCAATTGTAGAAATACGGTCCTTGCTTTACCAATGCTTGCATTTACGTCTGCATCAAATTCTCCTTCTTCGTCAATGATGCTTTCCAGGTACGTGAATGTCTCCACATCTTGCTGCTTTCGCCATCAAGTGTGATTGGCTTGGTGTTCTCTGTGTTGTATTTGAGAATCTTGCTTTTTCCTTCGTGTATGTTGAGACCTATCGATGCAGAGCCTGTTGCCACATTATTTGTCTTCATCTGTATTTGTTGGCGTGTATGGAATAGGATGGCTAGGTCATCTGCGAAGTCTAAATCGTCCAATTGATTCTGAGATGTCCATTGTATTCCGTGTCTTATCTCAGATGTAGAGGTCTTCATGATCCAGTCAATCATCAGAAGGAACGGGAAGGGGGAGAGTATACAACCTTGTTCTGAATCCGGTCCTTACGGGAAATGCATCGGTCAACTGTCCTCCTAGCACAACTTTTCATTGTAGTTCGTCGTATGAGCTGTAGATAATGTTGACAATTTTCTCAAGAACTCTGTAGTGTCGAAGAAGTTTTCATAATATTCTTCTGTCTTCACTGTCAAATACTGCTTCATAATCAAGGAAGTTGATATATAGTGGCGATTTGCATTCATTCGATTGTTCAATGATGATCCATAGTGTCGTATAATCCATGTATCCTGTTTCTTCGTTATTTTTATCTTATTATATATTAAATAATATGAATTATCTTGAAATTTCCCATCGAAGTGCTTCCTCAGGCAGTGGAGCTCTTCTTGTTATTATTTAGGACTGCAATTAATCAGTATCTTGTTGACATCTATCCATCCTGTGTGGACTGCCTCAATATTGCCATAAGTCACTTATGTCCTTCGAAATCTCTTGTCTCATCCCTCTCTTCAAAGTTGTACGGTCTATATTTCAGTTTCTCTGCCAGTTATTATCTTCTTTATATACAACTTAACAATATATGCAATGATATACTTTATCCTTTATTGTTGTGCTTTTTTTCTCTTTTTGATAGAAATTTTAATTAAATAATTTATACTACTTAAATTTTATTTCAGCGCTGCAATCACATATGGACATCGAAAAAAGGATCTATTAATATATTTATTGGTCATCATCCATTAAACCGTATCATTAATCAATCTGGTTATATAATTAATATTTATGAATTTCTATTCTCTTTAGATCAACAAAAATGTATACAATGTAATTCGAATAATTTAATTTCAGGATCAACATATCCACATGAAGTGATAAAAGTAAGTGAAATAACATGGCAGTAACTTTGATGATTTCTATTATGAAGTTCCACATCAAAGACTGTTGCCAGTAAGAATAACTGTTGAAAAGCGAGAGTTACTGGGTAGCTATTCCGTCGTAGTATGAAGCTCTTTACTAATGCGCATTCACAACCACGATGAGGACTTTCAGGAATCGTGGTGGACACTTAACTTACTGACCATCTGGTTGTCACCGGATAGTTTACAATTCAAAATTAAGTCCTTTTGCAATATCACTTGATGATTACTTATTAAGACTAGTAATTTTTATCCTAATTCTAACATGACTGAACCCCACTGAACACTACTTCTCACTATAACTGTAGAGATTTATTGATTTAATCATTAGAAAACACATTATGGTTGTCATAATAAAGTATTCTGGGGACTTATAAATATGAAGTTTCACAACAAGAACTGACGTTTCTACACACACCAATAAATCCATGTAATATGAAGAGAATGTAACAAGAAAGAAAATTTTTTAGTAAGATTATCTGTTTTTCTCACTCAATTAATTAATACTAATGAGAAGCAGTGACCAGTGGAGTTCAACCGGATCTGTTGTGAGATACCAACTCACTGAAGACATTGATGGATGTGTCGCTCAATTTCGTGGATTGGTTGAAGTTAGACATTAACACCGTTGGATGCTGGTTCAGTGGTCTAGTGTTAAGGCGCCCGCGCGCGAGACAGATAGATCCTGGGTTTGAATCTCGTCGGGCGGGATCGTGGATGCGCACTGCTGAGGAGTCCTACAATAGGACGAAATAGCCGTTCAGTGCTTCCAGGTTTTTCATAGTGGTCTAGCTTCAACTGATTCATGATTTCAACTATTAAAATTAATTAATGATTGACCAGTTTTTGTTAATATTTCTCTCAAATTACAATTATTCAATAGGTAATTTTTAAACTACATTTTTACTGTGTAAAGTGAGTTTTTCAAGGGATCAGGGCTATTTTGTTGAAGACCTTCTTGATTATAATGATTTGAAAATTAGGTCTTTGCAGTGTATTTTATCAATGTAAAACGTAAAATTCGGAATTTCTTCCGTTATATTAGACGACAGTGTAAATCTTTGTAGTCTTTATTGGCCGACTTCCACTATTTGAAGGTGACGAACATGAAGTTCTGTATGCCTTTGAGTATTTTACCCTTGGAAAATTTTCAGCAAGAAATAAAACAATATATTCTATCACGTTTCTCAGAATAGATGTTAGTTTAATGTGCAACATCTTCAGTCGTTATTGATTATCAAGAACTATACTACCAACGCTTAATGTTCATAACTGAAATGTATTTACAGTGAGACTATAATTTATGGGCAACTTTTGAATGACGTTGAAGTATCTTTTGGAATGTCCATCTGCTAGCTAGTGCTAAATTAGGGTTATAAACCAGTGTGAGGAATTAGAATTATGATTTACAGTTGATGGTTAGATTTTTGAATTAGATTTGAAGTTTTCATCATAAACTGATATCAGCTAAAATCCCAAAAACTCTCTTTAATCAAATAGGAGGATAAATTTCGTGCCAAAATCCAACAGACGTTATTTTATTGGTTCGTCCATAAATTATAGTCTTGCCCACATTATCACGAATTGACTGAAGTTACAAATGTAAACCGTCGGAGGACAACTCAGTGGTCTAACTTTTATAAGCCTTCAGCACTAGGACTGAAGGTTCTGGATTTGATCCTTGATGGGTTTGTGTGTGTGTGTGTGATAACTGTCGAAGTGTCTCATGGTAAGACGAAACAGATTTCCAATGCTTCCTACTTTCCAATCGTTGTCTCATCGATTTGGTGGGTAAGTTGATATACTTTGAGAACTTCCTATGTGAATACTTCCTTCAAAGTTATGATATATTGATAAAGCATTCTTTTTTTCAAATATACATCTGTTTAGGTTCTAACATATGTTCGAAATCATATTACTATTAGACCGATATACTTCAATGCACCTCAATATGGATACCAAATTGAATTTTTAAAAACTTTATTTACTTCTAATCAGCAAAGGTCTGAAAACAAAGAAACGATAGTCTTTATTGATTCTCAGATCAGATCTAATGATAACAGTGAGACGTTCAAAGAAATATATCCAATGGAAACGGATAAATTCATCAATTCTTTGAAACAGCCAAGTGAAAATTCAAAGTCAATTAAATCTCCTAAAAATGATCCATTGAATGAAGAGAGTGTAAACTATAATCAAAAACGTAATAATTCGACTGAAAATCAATCTCATCCTTCAACTAACACTGAAGAAAAATCATCAGAGCAACTAACACAAGATAACAATGAAGAAGTTATTATGACTGGAAATAAGTTGAATAACATGACCAAGAACGATGCGGATCCTTTATTAAAGAAGGAAACAGTCAGTTTGAAATTCCCTCCTGAACCTACTCAAATTGAATCTACAACATTTAATAAATTAAAACAATTTGGAAATCATAAAATTCATAAAAAGAAGATGTCCATTCGCACATCTCGATATATTTAACATGAATTCTTTATCTTTGCTTTGAAATTTTTACCAAAGATTTTTAAATCTCAGTATATTTTTTTTGTTTTTCAAATTTATGGGATGATTTATTTGTATTCTGTACCTTTTCTTATGATGTCCATTTTAAATTACCTCACTTTAAGCGCCATTTTATGTACAAAACATAATTCAAACAATGAATCGAACTATTTCAAACCATATTAATTAGATATAAGCAACAATTGAGAAACTTTTAGTCAAACGTTCCAATTTTTTAAGTCATTTTCTATGTAGATAGTTGTATTCTTCATAAGGGAATACTGATCGATCTCATATTTATTTTATTGTATACTATTCAATTTTAAATTGACAAAATGTATCGTTCATTCTTGGCATTTTGGTCTTTTTTTGTTTTACTGAATTCTTGAAGGTAAAATGATAACGTTTTTGAGATTAACATTATTTGGTATATGACTTTTATTATTTTAAGCTCACAAGTCACTAAAAGATACCAGTTTAAATAGCTGAGATCCATTTTTGTGTCTTAAGAATTGAAGTGAATCTTTGACCTAAGAGATTTGATGCATAAACTAATTTATCTGATGTTTCTTTTAATCACTTCAATGTTGAATGTGATTTCGATCATACATAATTTTTTCATGTTGTTGACTGTTTATAAATTGTTTATATCTATTAAGACCATTAACCAAATATCAGTGGTCTAGTGGTTTGGCGCTCGCGCGTGAGACTGATAGGTCCTGGGTTCGAATCTCGCGATGCCGGATCGTGGATGCGCACTGCTGAGTAGTCATGCAGTAGGACGAAACGGTCGTCTAGTGCTTCCAGGTTTTCTATGGTGGTTAAGCCTCAATTGACTCATGATTTCGACTATATAAAATATAGATTAGCTTCATTCTGGTCTTTGCAACTGGCTTTATCTAACGAAACAATCGCGATTGTTGCTTCAAGCTATGACAGTATATCTATCGAGGAATACCATGAACTAGCTCGTCTAAAAGTGTGTTAGTAGTTTTTATTTCTAATATATTGAAGATGTCACGAATATTCAGTACCTGTCAACATTATTGTAATTAACATATCGAGGATTCCGAATCCAGTAAAACCAGGAATCACCAATAAAATAGTTCGAAGATATATTCAAAAGATGGCCAATGTATCGAGAAGTATATGATCTCAACTCAGTGGTCGTTGGGAGGGATGTGTATCACGTGTGATATGGTGTAGATGCTTGAACGAGCGCCTTTAAGTAATGTGTCCAGTAAAACTGATGAGGTCAGCATCAGTGATATAAACCTATGGAACTATTCGGTGGGATTTTAGAGCTACACTCCCAACCTTATTTGAAGCGTTTATGAAATTATAAAGTTTTCCCACTATTTTATACTTGGAGTTTTCACCCCTATAGATGAATTATATCTAAAAAGTATTCATAGGGATTTGTGTATAGATCCTCCGATATCAAGCATTTAATACGTCATTGTTCAGCAATCAATACGTGTCTATTCGATCGGGTATATATTAAAATAGAATTTCTGAGAACAAGAGTAAGCAACAACATATCTGGATTACCTAGACAAGTGAAAAGATTTACATCTAAGTTAGGTTGCTGAATCGGATGAAATTTTTCTTTATTCAAGTCAAGAACTTCATGATTACGGTCTAAAAGCAACTCCCAGTGGTGTCAGCTGCACATACAACACTCCTAAAAGCATTGATAGAATTTTGAAAAAATACCTGACTTTCTTGAGGTTTTGTTAATTTGGCTCCCTTCGCATCAATTGACTGCTTTTTTTACCTCGCTCAGACAAAAGCGCGTTCCCTGATAGTTACCCACGTTTGTGGGATAGTTGTGAGATCTTATTATTTCTTTGTACTTCATCGCCCTCTGATAACGAAATCCAAATGTTGTACTTTCGTTGGTGCCCATTTTCTTCTACCTGCCTTAATTACACTATTGCAGGAATTCCTAGTTTGCAGATTTATTGGAATGCTTCCAATTATCATAGTTTGCTATTGTTGATCCGTAAAAGTTGTGTAATTCTTGGACTTCTTTGAACTTGTTGCCCTAAAGTTTGATAACTAAGTTCTTCAGTAGACTGACTTTATTGAAGAAGCCATTATTCTATATACCAGTGGGATATGAGAGAAAATTCCTCTTTGCATCTTACTCTACGACTGTTCCCTTGTTTTTCTTCCTGTCTATCTTTCCTTTTATCGTTGACTGTTTTTTCGTATAACCGTTTCCCACTTGATTCGCTTGCAACCATTGTTACGTTACTGTTTGAAAATCGTAAAATATGACCGACGCATTGATATAGTATAGCCTTTTATCAACTATTCTGCATCTGGTTTAATTATTATCCTAATTGCTTTCAGCTGCCACATCGTATGGCCGTCTTATTAATTACTTCCTTTCAAATTAATTGTATGGATCTATCGTTCGTACGATAGCTACTGAATCTACTTAAATCCTCGTATATATCCATCGAATTAATCGGAGTTAGTGGATAACAAAATTAAATAAGTCAAATACGAGAATGCAGTTTTCAATGCGTATATTTTTTACAATCGCTGATCAGAACAGACGATCGGGGAGACTTAGAGACGAAAAAGGAGTAAAAGGAGACAAAATGACGAACAGTAGAGAAAGCGTTTCAGCCAACTCGATTTCATCGAGCGTTAATCGATATTTATAGACTAAAATAAGTTATAGACATATGATGAATATGATAAGAAATGGACACACATATGCTTACATAAAAACAGTCAGGATTAAGAAGCGAATAATTACCAAGGTACAGATGTGAATCAAGAAGAGTGAATGAATTGGCCTGTCCAGAAGCTGAAACAAGCTATGTGGGCCTGACATAGTAAACGACACCACTGTTCATATAGAAGAAACAGAGGCGACTTTGTAGTGACCGGCCAGTCTCGATAAGAACACGATTGGAATAATAGAAACAATTATTATTATTGTAACCAATTGTACCAGAGATTGTTTTACTGTATTTGTTTAACTGTATCCGTTTCACTTCTTGTTCCATATACCGCCTGGTTTGGTTCGAGCTTGCTCACGCACTGCTTGTTCGCTTGTACTCTTTGGCACGTCTCGGTATTATTTCGATACCACGAGATCGCCAATAAATATACTTGATCTGGACTAGTAAAGCCTTCTGGTTTACGGGCTATCAAGGGAACCAAGTCATATTTGTACGCGTAATCGAATAGTAGTGGTGATCATAGTCCGTCCACGACTCGACATCCACTACAACTGGTGAGCCGTTGTTGGGACACGCACAACAGAACTGGTGAGCCGTTGTTGGAACACGCAATACAGCTGGTAACCCAATCCATCGAGCACAAGTCAAACTTGGCCAATTCTCCAAACCAGATCAATCCGGTGAGTCTATTTATCTATCCACATCTGTTGCATATATTCGTATTGATTTTTTTCAATATATAATATTTTGGCAACTTAATATGGTAGATAACGATAAGAATAACATAAATATGATAGACTCCGAGATACAGGTTATCAGTTTTCGACCGGTTCCTTTCATCCCCCATGATCCAGAAGTCTGGTTCGCGGCACTGGAATCTCAATTTGAGATCCGCCGCATAACCAATCAAAGGCAGAAGTACGCCTACGCTTTGGAATCATTGCCCGGGGATCACCTAACCGCTGTCCGTGAGGTTGTCCTCAATCCGAACGTTCCGAACGTTTATGACCGTCTTAAGGATGCCATCCTTCGACATTTCCTCCCATCAAGAGAGGAACGATTGAGGACACTTTTAGCACGTCACCCTATGGGTGATGCTAAGCCGAGCCACCACCTCACGCGCCTGCAATCCCTTGCAGGAAACATGACAGCTGACTCTGAGATAGTCAAAGAGTTGTGGTTCGAAGCCTTACCAGTCAGTATCCAGCCAACCCTTACGGCTCTGCTCGAGGACACCCCGCTCAACAAGGTGGCCCTCATAGCAGATAAGATTCTAGCACGAGTTAACACCAAAGACGACTATTTGGTTGCTAGTTTTTCCCGTTCTAACGTTGATCTCGATGCTAGACGACCTCCGGCTCATGGGGATAGGGACAGATGTATCCATACTCGTCTCACTTTCCGAGATCGCTCAAAAGTGCCAGCCCCCTACGCCCCCCGACCCAGGTCACAATCTCGAAAAGCCGTAACGACTCGCCCCAAGCGGGCATCTTCCAAGCCACGCCAGAAGGCGGTTTCGGAAGCGAGTCCAGGTTGGTGCTGGTTCCACCGTGCTTTCGGAGCCGGTGCCCGTCATTGTCGAGCTCCCTGCTCATACAAGGCGGGAAACTTCACAGCCGGCGAGTAAATGCGGCCATACTCGCCGGCACTTCACCTCAGTTTGGCCGTTTATTTTATGTGCACGATTATCGCACCAACGCTAGGTACCTTGTGGATACGGGTGCCCAAGTTTCTGTCGTACCTATCGGTAACAGTAAGTCTCAAGCCACTATGCTTCGACTACGCGCTGCGAATGGCTCAGTCATTCCCACCTATGGTACACGACAACTTACGGTCAACCTGAGCAACCGACGACAGTATCTGTGGACGTTCATCATTGCCGATGTTCCCACAGCTATACTCGGTATCGATTTCCTACAGCACTATGAATTGCTAGTCGATTCACGTAGGCTGCAGCTAATTGATATTTCGTCGAACAGCAACTTTATGGGCTCTAAAGCCCACACAAACGCGTACCGAATCACAGGTGTATTTCATTCGCGTGACGATTTATTCCACGTTTTATTTCAGAAATTCCCCAAATTAACTAAACCTCTCGAGGAGACTCCATCGGTGACCAATCGTGTGGTACACCACATAGTCACCCGCGGACCACCAGTCACGGCAAGACCTCGCCGACTGGCACCGGACAAATTAGCTTTCGCTAAACGTGAGTTCGACAATTTACTAGCTACTGGTATTATTCGTCCTTCTCACAGTCCTTGGGCCTCACCTCTCCACATGGTTCGAAAAAAGGATGGGGTTAGTTGGAGACCATGCGGAGACTACCGAGCGTTAAACACAGCTACACGTTTCGATAGCTATCCCATCCCCCACATACATGACATCACGGCATCACTCAAGGGCACGACAATTTTTTCCAAGATCGATCTGGTACGAGCATATCACCAGATCCCAGTCGCTCTTGAAGATATAGAGAAAACTGCTATCACGACTCCTTTCGGTTTATTTGAGTTCCTACGAATGCCATTTGGATTACGGAATGCTGCTCAAACTTTCCAAAGGTTTATCGATAGCATTGTACGAGACCTAGATTTTGTTCACGTCTATATTGATGACCTGCTAATCGCATCATCAAACGTAGATGAACATTATCAACACCTGACGCTACTATTCCAGCGCCTTTCGGATAATGGAATAATAGTCAACCCCGATAAGTGTGAACTCGGGAAGAAGGAAATGAAATTCTTAGGTCATGTTATTAAGCATGAGGGTATTCTACCTTGTGAGGATAAAGTACGTACTATAATGGAGTACACTGTACCGTCCACACTCAAGGAACTGAAGGCATTTCTCGGTTTGGTCAACTTCTACCGACGCTTCATTTCGCACGCGGCAGAACAGTTACGACCGTTAACCGATTTACTTCGCGGTAATCCACGCAAACTGGAATGGAACGACGCCGCACGTACTGCATTTTCAGATATCAAAACGGCCCTAGCTCAAGCCACACTTCTCGTGCATCCTGACCCATCAGCCACGCTTAGTATAGCGGTTGATGCATCGGATTTCGCCATAGAAGCCGTTATGCAACAGAATATCTCCGGTAGTTGGCAGCCCCTCGAATTTTTCTCACGACGCCTCACTCCTACGGAGACGAGATATAGCGCTTTTGGTCGCGAACTGCTAGCAGCCTACTGCGCCATCAAACATTTCCGGCACGCTGTAGAAGGTCGTAATTTCATTTTATTCACTGACCATAAGCCCTTAACGTATGCTCTGCATACCAAGTCTGACCGCTACTCACCACGAGAGTGCAGACATTTGGACTATATCTCCCAGTTCACGACAGACCTTCGTCACGTCAAAGGCGAGTCGAACTGTGTTGCTGATGCTTTATCACGTATCCAACTGAATGCAGTTACTTTGCCAGTGCTCGATCTACCTGCTATGGCCGCCGCCCAAGCAAACGATACTTCATGCACGGAAGCACAACAGTCTACGTCCCTTCAATGCCGGGAAGTACCCCTAGCTACTAGCTCAGGTACTATCCTATGCGATACTTCTACGGGCCTCCCTCGACCCATCGTACCCTCCGCTTATCGCCGTCTCGTCTTTGATGCCCTTCATGGTCTATCTCATCCTGGTATCGCAGCCACCCTACGCCTCATAGCTGCACGATACGTCTGGCCGTCAATGAATAAAGATGTCCGTATGTGGGTAAAACAATGTTTACAATGTCAACGATCAAAAGTGCACAGGCACGTAGCTGCCCCTATTGGCACTTTCGCTACGCCTGATGCTCGCTTCGATCACGTTCACATAGACATTGTAGGACCATTACCACCATCGCACGGGTATGATCACATACTCACGTGCATTGATCGTTTCACAAAATGGCCCGAAGCTATTCCCATCACGTCTATTACGGCGGAGACAGTTGCTCACCGCTTCGTAGAACGATGGATAGCTATGTACGGTTGTCCCTCGACTGTCACGACTGACCGAGGACAACAATTTGAGTCCGCATTATTCTCCTCACTAACACGGCTGCTTGGTACGGAACGCATACGCACTACCGCCTACCATCCAGCATCAAACGGTTTAGTTGAACGGTTTCATCGCCAACTTAAAAGTGCTCTTCGAGCACACGAAAACAACAATTGGTACGAAACCCTTCCGCTCGTCCTCTTGGGAATCAGAACGAGTCTAAAGGCAGATATTCAATGTTCCGCCGCTGAACTTCTTTACGACACGACATTGCGTCTGCCTGGGGAATTTTTCACACCACGGAGCAGCACTAAGTTCGGCGAATCAGACTACGTCCAACGACTGTCTGCATTCATGCGAACACTGACTCCGGTGTCAACTCGTATACAACATCGACAGGTCGCTCTCCCTCGAGAGTTATCTACCTGTTCACATGTTTTCATACGAGTAGATTCGGTACGCAAACCTCTACAACAGCCTTACGAAGGACCTTTTCACGTGATTTCCCGTCACGAAAAGACCTTCAAGGTTGATCGACGTGGCCGCATCGAAACAGTCAGCATTGATCGTCTCAAGCCAGCACACGTCGATGACAGTGCTATACCTGATAAGCCGAGACCCAATGTTAGACCCATCAGAGCTTCTAGCGGGATTTCTACATCTACTTCGGATCCCACGCTAGATGCACCTGAGACCTCATTCTCACGTCCCAGTCAACAGCACGTGTCATCTGCCCCGTCTACGGACGAGACTTCCGTCTCACGTCCAGACCTGCAGACCACACCGCCCTTGACTGCGGATGAGATTGCAGGCTCACGAGGTTCGAACGAGACTACCGTCTCACGTTCTGGTCGCCGAGTACGCTTACCCGTACGCTTTCTCGACTAACCTCATAACCAACTACGGATACAGTATAGGAATCTGCCCCTATACTACAAGAAAGCTACACTTTTCTCTTTTTCTATCATTTTTTTTGTTTACCCCGAGCCTACGCCTCCGACCATCGCTGTTACGGTATCGTCGACTTCAGTCAACTTTCGCGAAAGCTGGCCTGATCACCCACGCTCTAGTCAACGCACTCAGTCGATCTCTCTGGCTCCAAATACGTATGATATACATTTGGTCTCGAACATGGTTATTCTGGTCGCATCTGGTTCCTTGGCTCAATCTGGTTTCGTCCTACGTCTGCAGCGTTTCTGGTCCGGACCTCTACGAACGCAACCTTCAGATTCTGGATACAAACCACTCTGGTGTAGCATGCTAATCCAAGCAATCAATACAGCACGTTCCTTCTGGTACCGTTCTACGTCAAAGACTTTTGGTGGCAACTCGAGGATCAACGATCACTCCCTGTTCTGCCAACGTTTTGTCCTACAATTGCACGTTTCGCGATCAGTCCCACGAATGAAACCGCTACGTATCGAAAGTGTAAATCCTTTCTAGCGGGGGGCTCCTGTAGTGACCGGCCAGTCTCGATAAGAACACGATTGGAATAATAGAAACAATTATTATTATTGTAACCAATTGTACCAGAGATTGTTTTACTGTATTTGTTTAACTGTATCCGTTTCACTTCTTGTTCCATATACCGCCTGGTTTGGTTCGAGCTTGCTCACGCACTGCTTGTTCGCTTGTACTCTTTGGCACGTCTCGGTATTATTTCGATACCACGAGATCGCCAATAAATATACTTGATCTGGACTAGTAAAGCCTTCTGGTTTACGGGCTATCAAGGGAACCAAGTCATATTTGTACGCGTAATCGAATAGTAGTGGTGATCATAGTCCGTCCACGACTCGACATCCACTACAACTTCATCACAGTTGGCGAATTACTTAGGGACAAATTCTCACTTGATATGCCATCACTCTTGTTTGCTTGAAAAGCACAGAATTTGCGAGGACACCATAAAGAATTTCAAAACGACAGAACAAATTACTTGTCAGTTGCCTGTTGAATTTCTCGCAGAATCACGAACAAATGAAATCCATTGCCTAGACACGTCACCGAAGCTCTATCTGCCAACGTTTTCAAAAGAAAGCTAAATAAAGTGAGAAACTACTATTTTCAAGACTAAAATAGGCCACCTAGCCTACTATCTTCTTCAAAATGTAACTGAGACTATTCCGATGTATTGATGTCAATAAAATAATTTCTTTTCAACTTTAAACATCTTATGGCAACTTTTTCGCATTATTGAAGTGTTTTTACTGTATATGTCATCACTTTGTTTTGTTTTGTCAAGGCAAAGCCGTATAGTTTTATCATTGCTAAGAAGTAGTACTGTTTTCGCAAATATGAACTTTGACCTTTCTCATTGTTTGGCCACAAATAGATCCAAATACTTTTGTGTGTAGTAAGTAGAACTCAATTTCACACGTTATTTCAGGAAATTTAACAGAGCTACACATTCTTAACGTAACTGAAACTGAATACATGTTTGCTAACAATTTTATATAGCTATAGCTATGTTTATAAGCATAGTTTTATCACCTCCTTTCAGATGTATTTGTCATCGAATTGTAGAAACGTATGTCAATCATCAATACTTTTTATTTCTAAATTACTTACTTCATTAACTGGAGGAAGCTGTGTGCCATGTTATCAACTTTATGTACCAATGCTAGGTTATGAGAATGGCTAGCCTAGAGATTTTATTTATGTAGGAATGAAGTTTAATTTTTGGCTCAGAGTTAGGCACTTTATTGTCTTGATAATAACACTTTGATTTCGGAGCCTTATTAGTGCTACTGGATTAGTAGCTGCTCAAATATGTGTATATTTCCTTGTATTTGACTAACTCGAGGCACAGGAAAGCTATGTTTCTGCTTGCAATAAAACGGGTGAAACAGTAAAATGCTTGTTTAGCGCTGCCTTTTGGTGATGAAACATTGTTTATAGAAGCAAAAATCAGGGATGACTTGATAGTATCACGTAACATATATCTTTGAATTACTTTCTGTTCTAATACATAAGCCTAAACATAATGTTGTCAGCCTAGACGTTCATGGTTGAATGGTATCTGTTCTAACTACTCCAAATTTTATTGTTCCAAAAGTATGAACCGACTAAGAGTTTTTACAAGTTCGATGTTTTATCTGAGAGGATAATATACATCGGAAAACGAATGTATTAAGAAACTTAAACTCATGAATGCTTGAGAAGACGGAAGACAACATTTCAGAAAATATTTTAACCCTAAAGTAAAGACGACGATATTATCGTAGATGCAGTACAAAACAACTAGTAAGTTTAATTCGAATCAAATGTCTAAAGGTCATTGTCGACATCTGTAAATGTAATTGTAATAGTCCAAGGAGTGGAACATAAAAATTACTGGTATGTAGTATTATAATGATAACAGGCTGCATAGAAACAGGTTGTTAAAAACATTTGAACGTTGAAACCAAGGCATGAGAAAATTTGACGAATCCAAGGTTTGTTGCTCCGGTGCATGTCAGGAATTGTAGACTTCTTGATTTAGGTTTATTGACTGACTCACCGTGATCTACTTATTAGTAGTTTGGGATATACAACCCAAAACTAGTCAGAAGAACAAAATTGATACCATTATTTCAATATGTACTTAAATTGGAGGCAATGTATTGTCTTTAATTTGTCACTCATCGACCTTATTCATTACACGTGAATCATATATTTGTACATCACCAACCATAACTGATCTGTGTCAAGTTATTGAGGGCTTATCATGTTAGACGGGAGTGGTGTGTCACACCAGCTGACTTCAAAGGCGAGGAGTGTATTTTTGAGATCGACTTTTTCTGACACCACTCTTCCGTGTGAGAAGGCAGCATCACTGTTATGCTGGTTGTCTGAGGGAAATATCTTACTGCCTTTATGCCTCTGTATTGTCAGCAGTACGATTTCTACTTCGGATTTTAAGTTGCTGCTTTTATTTTTACTGTTCTTTAACCGATCTATCTGTAATGTTAATTTCTCGAGGACATATTATTCCAGCCAGTATACCCTAACTGATTATCACGATAGGCGAGTTCAATCACAACGTCGAGGTAGCAGCAAAGGTCTGAACTTCGGCTTTTGATAACAAACTTATTTGAAAAAGCGCTTTGACGAAATTTACTTGAGATTAATATGGTCTGGTACATTTCGATGTTTTCACAAGTATTACTTACAATAACCAATAGTATTTAGTTCTTAATTCTTGTTATTTTTTAGAATACTGTAAATATCTGTGAGTAAACTTCAAGATGAATATACACTTTTGTGAATGATAAATACTTGGCCATCTTTTTCTGAAACAACTAACTAATAGTACATGCTGCACAAATTTTCTTCTCAGAAGGTTCTTTAAAACAGTCAAATGGTGGAAACAGGACGTAAAATTCATTTTCAAACTGATTCCCCTTCTGATCTGCGTCAACTAGATTATCAGTAAGTAATTAAAATTATTAATCTTGCCGCATATTTTTGCTTTTTGATGTGTTCAAGATCAAAAAAGTTATACAAAGATTCTATTCAATTATTGAGCAAATTATCTCTACATCACAAGGACATTAAATCCATCTTAGAATATTCTCAAGATTTAAAATCAACTCTCTTGACGGATGGTATGTTGTTTGATTGGACCGTTGTTAAGTAATAAATATATACAATGTTCTTACGTATCTTTAGGCAAAAAATACTATAACAAACTGTTCAAATTTCGTACATTGGTCGAATCATTCAGCTTAAAAAAATCACAAATTGCAAATAAACAAATAAATCATGGAAATTGTTTGTAGCATTGAAATAATTTGTGATATTTTTCATAGTTGTAAAAGAGTTACAAGATCTACTGAAAAGTATTGAAGACATTCTAACAGAATACAAAACAGAGGAGAGAATGATGTAAGTCACTTGACTTTTTGTGTTATTTTTTATGACGCTCAGCACCTTCATTATGTTATGGAATCCACTAATCTAAACGCGGTTTATTAATTTAAAGAATTGGCTAAAATCTAAACATCAGTATATTGAGCGAACTGAGAACCCTGGTTTTTATAAAAAGAACACTAAAATATGTTGTCTACCTTCCAATTTCCCATTAAGACTTACCAAATGATGTCGAAAAAAGAAAAACTCTGAGTAAAGTATGTTTTGATAGCTATTTCTGCATATTATTATTAAGTAGGTTTTACTTTATTGTTAGTTTATACACTGAGTAGGTTAATCCACAGATTTCGATCACGATCACCTCCTAGACAACTGATATCTAGAAATTATATGTTGGACATTCGATGCATATTATCCGGTTTTGAGACAAACAATTACTAACAACTGAATAAACTCACTGATAACTTTTTTACGCACTACGCTAATTGGTTTAAGAATACAATCTGGGTAAATTTGAGTTCCTGAAATATATCGAATTAGTTTGGCTTAAACGTTAAAAGAAGCATGAACAGAGGTCGAAACTTTTGCAGATCTATTCACGTATTGCATAAGAATATCATGTCGGTATTATATATTGATAATTATCTTGACCTTGTTAGGAAATTTTACAACTATTGAAAATGTTCTTAAATGGTTATTTTTGTATATTTATTTTATCATAATGATTAGTGCTGAAGCATTACTTCAACAAGAAGTTGAATTATGGCAAGATTGTTTAAATATGGAGCATCGAATAAGTTTTTGGGAGAATGATTCAAAAATATCGGATAGAATGAATTCAAAACTTCAAAATAGAGAACAATCAACCAATTTATTGACACATTTTAGTAGTGCAAATAAAACTTTACCTAATGAAATAAACGAATTTCAGGTAAGTATATTTCAGTAAATGGAAGATGAAAATTTTAACGAAATAAAAACATATTATCCCCCACATTATCAGCTGGAATTAGTAAAAGTAGCTGTTAAGAAAATAAAAACGTTTTAGAGTACTCCTTCTTACTTACTTACGCCTGTTACCCCTCGTCGAGGAGCATAGGCCGCTCACTAGTATTCTCCGTCCAACTCTGTTCTGGGCCTTCCTTTCCAGTTCTTTCCAGTTAACATTCATCCTTTTCATATCTGCTTCTATTTCCCGGCGTAATGTGTTCCTTAGCCTTCCTCTTTTCCGCTTCCCTTCCGGATTCCAAGCTAGGGATTGCCTTGTAATGCACATTGGTGATTTCCTGAATGTATGTCCGATCCACTTCCAACGTCTTTTCCTAATTTCATCTTCAGATGGAAGCTGGTTTGTTCTCTCCCACAGAAGGCTGTTGCTGATAGTATCCGGCCAATGGATGTTGAGTATTTTGCGTAGACAACTATTTATAAATTCTTGTACCTTCTTGACGATGGATGTATTAGTTCTTAATTACATCATACATTGAATCCAGCCTTATTTCTTCAAATTTAATAATGAGTTTACTTTTCTGTGCAACAATCGCTGATAATCCTGTATCACATATTTTTTGTAGTTTTTTTAAAATTAACCTATGATATATGTACTGTTATTGTTCTGTATTATAATACACTATACATCTTGGTTAAGGGTAAGAAGTAGTTTCGATGCACATTTCTAAATTATACTTCTGCCTTGAACTCTATTCCAAGACAACTACTACTTAACAAGTTATTCAGTGTCTACACAGACAGTTGGGTAACTAACTGGCTATGTTCTTACTTCTCTGGAAGAGAACGGTACAGTGTATTCGGAAGAAAGTGTTCAACGACTCTACTGATTCAAGAAGGTTTGCCACAAAGAGCTGTTTTTTCCACTCTTCCGTTATCTTTTTTTCCGTATGGTCTGTCATCTTCCCCAAAAAACACTTTTGTCAAATATGCGGATTACCTCACTGTATGTATGCAGATTTCTACCTCTTCCCATCTCTTTAAAATAAATGATTTCTTGCCTCTTATTGAACAATAGTCTGTTGCTAAATGTCTCACATTCAATCCTTTTAAATTTCAAACCGTTTATTTTAGCCCGAGATATGAACTACACTTAAACAACTTGTTGGTATCTCATGAAGTTTGTACTATTAGAGATTCTGTAATAAAAACTGTGTCTAAGGTCATTTATATTGTTTTAAGTGTTTCCTCTGATCTTTCTTGACCTTTTCATAGTTTATTGTTATCGGAAAAAGTTTTCAATCTGGCTTTCCATATAAAGAGGCTTCATACTTTCTGCACTACTCGACATTAATTGTTGTGATTTGTTGTTTCTTGCATATTACCTATTATTCTTTATTGTACTCTATTATTCTCACCCTATCTATTAAGAAACGATCATGCTGTTTCGTATAGAGTTCTGAAAGCAGTCAACAGGGTCATTAATAATGTGGCTGTAGACAGACATCTAAAATCTTGCAAACTCCAAACAAGTGTTATTTAATAGGATATTAGCCATCTAATTCATTCATATATTTCTTTTTGTAAATATTCTGATAGAATAAAACGTCAATACATTAAAATCCATGCCAGTCAGTTAGTCTTGAGTTGTGTTAGAGGTATGAGGGCAGTTATCACTTCCCGGTTGCCCACACCGTGGAAGGGTTCCTCTAGAGGAACCTGAAAAGGAAATTAAGTTAGAAGTGGTCTTAATGACCTGAGAGCGTGACCACAGTGCTCAATGGACAACTGCTTGAGGTCGGTCACACACGACCTTTTTGTAGGTAATTTTTGTGTTAGCTCTGTACTTGTTGGGATCTTACTACCGCCGGAGACGGATATCCGTGGGATAAGGCGAGGTGTGCATTTTTAGGGTCGACCTTTTCTAACCCCAGCCTTCTTGTGGGAAGGCAGCATCGCTGTTATGCTGGTTGTCTGAAGAAAACATCTTACTGCCGTCACACCTCTGTACAGTCAACAGTACGACTTCGCCTTCGGACCTAGGGTCTGCTGCCTTTAGTCTTGACATGTCTGGCATGGTAGGACCTTGAGGAACGATTGTTCCAGCCAGTATAGCTTGATTGGTTCATCACGATAAGCATGTTCGACCACCAAGTCAAGGTAGCAGCAATGGTCGGGTAAAATCCATGCACTCAAGTAAAGATATGAAAGGGCTACAATACTTTATTTAGTAAATATACTTACTATGTAGCGAACAATTATGATAATAACAGCAATAATTTAGTTGGACATTTTATAACATAGATCCATTCTGAGATGACAATATTACATCTCTTATTAACGAAATGAAGAAATATGAATCATTGAATTTTTGCAAAGTAAAATACTCACTATAAGACCATCTTAATTCATTATGAAATCGATGGTACATACTAATAAGTACTTCATTCTTGAGACAGCACAACGATACTTATACTCATGAGCTTTTAAATGACCCCTGTTTACCCACAGCAGAAAAACCATTTCCTGATAATCTTGTTATTTTTTCTATACTATTGATTTAGCTCTTACATAATACGAAAATGATTGGTCCCTTCATATTTAGCTAGTACTGTCATATGATTACGGAAGGCATATAAAACTCTACTGATTCAGAAAAATATGGTGGGTAAAGTGGAAAACTTAGATTCGTCAAATAAGAAAGTATAATACCACGGAATATAAACTTTATTCAAATGTTTAACCTACCCTGACAGTTCTTTAGTTCAGGTACATTATCCTTATATCAATCTGTTATAATTACTAATATATATTTTCCTTATTATGACCCAGCTATCACTATTGCTTAGTATCCTTGGACATCAATACACTGGACAAGTCCCCAAATCAGAACACGGTTGAATAGGGAAGAAATTACATTCCAAAAAAACAAGGATAGATGGAAGTAAGAAGCGCAATAAGAAAAACCGTTAGTATGATTATAGTTTTTACATGAGAAGCTTCTAGAGTCTTCTCCAAGCAACGACTAGAGCTGATTGGCTAATTCTTATCCAATCAGCGTTCAGCAACACCATCATGCATGAAACATGTTTTAATCCAATCTATGTCCCGCTAACACAATCGCATAAGGTTATTCACATAAAAAAAACCGGATCCTCTGATTCTCTTAGTTCTTATTGTTCGAAAGTAATATTGGATTATTTAAAACATCAATAAATGTAACTTTGTGTAAAACCACTGGACGTTTAATTCCTTCCTGAATTTTATAGAACTTCCTAGATAATCATGGAGGACGAACTGGTGGTTGGACTGAAGATGAACATTTTAAATTTTTAAAACATTACAAAATTCAAAAATTTAAATATAGAAATGAGTTAAAAAATCCTGAAAAATTGATAAATGACCTTCAAAATCCTGAAAATGAAGATCTAAACAATCATCATTATCAAGAAATAGAATTGAATACTTCAACAAGAGATAATGACGACCAACAAACAGTAGAAGATGAAAGTGCGGATAAAACAAATGAGGGTATTGTCAATAGTAATATACATGCATTTCATCATGAACTTGCTAATATAATAATGACTAAAACACCAGAACAAGTAGCTGAACATGTGAAATGGTGGAAAGAATTTCAGCGGCTTGAAAATGCAAAACGTAATGCCATTAAAAAATGGAGTGAGAATCGGGTAGGTGTCATACATATATATGTATACCATTCAATGTTAACTAATCATATTCTTGTTCTACCAATCTAACTGTTGCAATACTGTTACAGATTAGGCAAATTAATCATCTATGGATCTTGTTTGGAAAACGTATTGGGTTAGGAAAAAGACCCGGTCCTTCTTTAAGTTTTTATGATAGATTCTTTCTTAAAATTCAAATTCTGTTTAATGACAACGTTTTTACTATTCCTAGTATGATTTATTTTTTATTGTACGCTTTGTCGGGACAGTACATCAAATCACAACAATTAATAGTAATATTATAAGCAAAGGTGGATAGTAGCTAGCAATGGAATTCCGGACACGCATTTCGTTCTGTTTAGGACTTGTCAGCTGGATGTATCTCCATCCGAGTTGATGTTCACTCTAGGACTTCAAACCAGTACAGTTCGCTTTAAAAGCCATCGCATTATCCACTTAGATACTGAGTCCTGATAGAACGAAACGCGCGTCCTAGATTCCATTGCTATCCACTATCCATTTTTGCTTACCATACGTGTGAATTAGGCAATATCGAGGCAGTCTGCATAGGATGCATATGTGCATATGAGAGACTGATCAATTGTAGTCCTAAGCATCTAAGGGGAAATTCACGTAAACAATACCTAGTGAATTTAATTAGTAGAAACACTTAATGTTACTTACTAATAGTAAGTAGTTTCAGAAGATATAAAATTTAATCGTGATAACAGAGAAATTTCAAGAGTTAAGATCATGAGTCAATTGAGGCTAGACGAACATGGAAAACCTGGAAGCACTAGACGGCCGTTTCGTCCCGTTGTGGGACTCCTCAGCGATGCGCTTTAATTGACTTATGATCTCAACTATATCCACAAAACCTCTTCTGATACTAATCAACATATGCTCACTGGTGACTGGCTTCAAGAGGTATATCCTGGAGTTCTAGTGAGAAGCAGTGACCGGTGGGGTTAAAACCGGGTCTGTTGGGGGATAGTAACTCACTGAACACAATGGTGAATATGTCTCTCAATTTCGTGGATCGGTTGAAGTTAGACATTAACACCGTTGGATGCCGACTGAGTGGTCTATCGGTTAAGCGCTCGCGCACGAGACTAGTAAGTCCTGGGTTCGAATCTCGTGAGACGAGATCGTGGATGAGCACAGCTGAGGAATCACACAATAGGACGAAACGGTCGTTCAGTGCTTCCAGGTTTTCCGTGGTGGTCTAGCTTAAATTGACTCATGATTTCAATTATATACTACTTATTTATTTTATATAGATCAATCAGAAATAAGTCATTCTTGGACAAATCAAATGTTTTGGTTAAAATTGAGTGCTGTAATGCAGTTTGTTGTTGTCGTGCCTATTCATTCATTTTCACTAGTTCTTATAATAGAAGGGTTGATTAGTTAGAAACTCATATAATATAACTCAAAGTTCATATTAATCATGTAGATAAATTGGATTAATGTAATAACTTGGTGTGATCCTTTTTAAGTCCCTTTAAAAAAATATTAATTTAAAGTGTATTTAACTGAAGTGAATAGGTTTTAGTATATCAAGTCATGGTTGAAGTCCTAAACATTAGTTTCCTTCAGATCGGCACTCTTTAATGCGGTATATTTAGAGTATTGAGGAAACTTATGAAACCATTCAACCTTAGTTACTTAGTTTCACAGTCGAAGGCGTTATCAACGAGAGGTTCCTGGCTCCACTAGATATTTGTAGGATAGATCACCGAGAAGCAGTAAAGAATGCTATTTATCATATAGTCCTTAGTGTAGAATAAGTGTTGTTAACGAAGTTGTAATATGATCAATTACCAGACCACCTAGCAATACTCTCACGATGATTCTATCATATGCAAGAAATCCTTAGAAGCAATACAGAATAGACTAATGAGTAGGGTATTCACTCCATGATAGGACTGGAGAATATCTTGTCTTACTAGAATTACTTAATCATGTATTCATTATATTACTCATAAAACTACTGTTACATCATATATACTACTGAATTGCATATTTAAATCATCCTTGTTCAAAACCTTTTTACAATCATTGTATTCTACATTTTCTAAAAAATGTATATCATAAATCAATCATTTCACACTTTTCAATCATCTAACATAGAAAGAAAATTCTTTTTTTTTAATTTTTCTTTTCTTGTAAGAATAAATCGATAAAACTCGATAAGAAAAAAAAGAAAAAAAGAGAAACGATTGATAACGGTGTTCATTGAAATGTTACATTGTTATAGTTTTATTGTTCAATATTGATCAATTTATTAGTTGAATAGTATACTATAGAATGTTGGTGATAGTTAGTTGGTGATTGAATAAATGAAATAGTTTTGCTTTCTCAATATATAAAGAGTTTGATATGCGTTTGTTAGTGACATAGCAAATTTCTGGTGCCATAGTGATTTTGTTATACAAAATATCAACGAAATGATATTTTTGTTGTTGTTGCTGAGATCATGAATCGATTGCAGTTAGACCATCATGAAATATTAAGAAGTACTGGATGGCTGTTTCGTCCTATTATGGAATTCCTCAGCGCGAGACCGAAGGTCCTGGGTTCGAACCACACGGGCGAGATCGTGAATGAGCACTACTGAAGTCATAAATTATACGCAGGGAAATTATTAAGTATGTAGAATAGATGATGTCAAATACAGTAAAATACAAGATTTAGATAATGATTAGCTGAGAGGGTGAATATTTGATGATGGTCTATTGTTCCTGTCATAAGCGAATCCCATGAATGAACTCGGATTTTAACATTTCTCGAGCTCATGAGTCAATTTAAGCTAGACCACCACGGAAAACCTGGAAGCACTGAACGACCGTTTCGTCCTATTGTGTGATTCCTCAGCTGTGCTCATCTACGATCTCGTCTCACGAGATTCGAACCCAGGACTTACTAGTCTCGTGCGCGAGCGCTTAACCGATAGACCACTTAGTCGGTATCCACCGGCGTTAATGTCCAGTGCTTCCAGGTTTTCCATGGTTGTCTAGCCTCAATTGACTCAGGATTTCAACCATATAAAATTACTATAAGCTCCACAAAACCCCCTTCTAAAATAAATAATACTTGAATTGTTAATTTAATGAAGTGTTACTTAGCAACTAACTTAAAGCTATAATGTATATATTATTGAATGGTTTACGTTGATTGATTCAGTGATAAAAGAAATTATCGCATGAAATTATGTAGATAAAAGTTTTCATTTGAGAAAATTGTTTATGCATCAAACAATAAAACTCCGCTTGTAGCTCTTATAGAGTCACTGCCGGTCCCAAGCCAGGGTAAAGTAGGAGGGTCGGGAATGCGGTTAGCGACCCCATCCTGTAGAAAACTAACTCGCTGAAACAACGCTAACCAGAACTGGTGGGTGGCCTATGCTCCTCCACGTGAGGTAACAGGCGTAAGTAAATAAGTATCAAACAATAGCGTTAATTGATGATATATTGTTGAGCAACTGTCTATGGGTATCCAATGCCAGAATGACAATAATTAAATACATGTTCTTAAAAAGCATTTAATGATGTCTCTTACAAATGTGATTTGTCCAAGGAATTTAATTTAATCATGAAGAATATTACAAAATGATACTATCGGTGATTGACTATGTATAACCATTCAGTTGACTGATATTCAGAAGTTTGGTGACTGGTATAACTTCATTCTGAACAACTGCTACAAAACCGTAACTTTTGATTGGATGACCATTTTTCTCAAGCTTACAAACCTAACTTCAATTAATTAATGATAAGACGCTAATATTGTTGGAAAGCATCTATAACTCCATTCATATGGATGATTTTCACTGAAAGTCAGAAATCCATTTCAGTACTGGTATCTAGTGAAAAAACGTTTCGTTTTTATCATCGTAGGTTTCCGTTGATCGTTCAGTATCATGAACTAATCAGTGTTAGGCCACCATTAAAAACCTGGAGGCATTGAGTGGCCGTTTCGTTTTAGTATGGAACCTGCCATAAGTACTCATTCATGATCTTGCACATAGGACTTGAACCCAGAACCTGCCAGTGCTTAAACTCTAGAATACTTAGCCAACATCGAATGATTTTACGGTCTTACTTTAATCAATCCGCGATATCGCGTGACTATCTTTCATTGTCTTCTGTAGGTAACTTACTGCCTCGCACCTGATACGGTTAAACTCCACTGGTCACAGTTTCTCACTTGAACTCTATAAATTCATTCTCGAAGCTATTCACTCATAAGCACGTGATAATTATCAGTACTCTATACTGATACTTCTCATGTATTCACTAGTGACTAGTTTTGACAGGGAATTCTCTGTTTATCGATCGCCTTTCTAATGAGAAGCCATGATCATTGGAGTACAATCACGTCAAGTTTAGTTATATGAAAACAATTCAATATCAATAATATTGTAAACTGAATCTTTTATAAACTCTTTCAGCGTTTAAATATGCAAAATAAAAAACAATCAGAAGAGAAAAATGATGATCATAATGATACCATAAGAACACCAATCAAACAACATTTATCAATAAGTCAATTAGAAGCTAGAAAAGCAGAATTAGAATTATGGCGTAATCAAAGAGAAAAAATGAAGAAACAAGCAGAATTATTAAAAAAACAAGCTGAAATTCAATCAAAACAAACTGAATTAGAATTGAAACGTAAAAGACAAGTATGTTATATGTATTCATTAATAAACACATATTTATATATATACCATTGTATGTAGTTGAGATCATGAGTCAGTTGAAGCTAGACCACCATCGAAAACTTGGAAGCACTAGACGGCCGTTTTGTCCTATTGTGGGACTCCTCAACAGTGCGCTATTTCGTGGA
The DNA here is from genome assembly GCF_000237925.1 of Schistosoma mansoni. Classification (NCBI taxonomy): domain Eukaryota; kingdom Metazoa; phylum Platyhelminthes; class Trematoda; order Strigeidida; family Schistosomatidae; genus Schistosoma; species Schistosoma mansoni. The sequence continues at coordinate 438,050 of NW_017385993.1, read as the reverse complement.
TTGGTTGAGGTTACACATCAAAATAGTTGGATGCCGGCCGGCTCAGTGGTCTATCGGTTAAGTGCTCTGGCGCGAGACCGATAGGTCCTGTGTTCGAATCTCGTGAGGCGACATTGTGGATGCACACTGCTGAGGAGTCCCGCTACAGGACGAAACGGCCGTCCAGTGCTTTCAGGTTTTCCATGATGGTCTAGCTTCAATTGACTCATGATCTCAACTATATAAAATTACTGAAAATCTCCATAAAACCTCCTTTTGATAAACAATTGTGTACGATAAATATCAGTAAATAAGATTTATCAGTTAAGAGAAGTTTCCTGACTCAGCGGCTCAATAGATAACTCAGTTTATTGTTTCAAGTTATTTTACTGGCATTAAAGCCTCAATAGAGGATTACAGAAGAAACTTGTGTATTATTTCTCCAGTGTATATCAAAGGGAAAATAGACTAGAAACTGAAGTATTTCTGCTGAAGTATTTTACATTTCGTAACGACAAACCGTCTCAATGTTGTAACAGGTTTTATAATGAAAATGGCTTATTGACATCACAATTCAATGGAATAGGGGATACACCTGTGATATCTTACTTAAAATTCTATAATTTTGATCTTACTGGTACCTAATAGATTAAGCTGTCAACTTAAAACCTCAAAGAGCAAGTGTTCTATCCAGTTTAATTCGACCGACTTTGCATAACAGGTCACCCGTACCAATATCCGAAGATGATATAAGTATTTAACAAAATGATAGATTGTAAACATTTAGTTAAATCAAATAAGTACACATAACATTCCCCTGTCAATCCGTTAAAACGAATTTTAATTCATAGTTGGTAAACAAGAAGTTTATTTCCTTGAAAAAGCTTGGAGCAGATTGCCAGACGAAACGTTGGTTTTACTTCAAATTCATTCGCTGAGATTTCACAAATACATATTCTTCCTATTTAAAGTCTCACATGAACTGGACGCCGAAATACTATGAAACTATTCGTTCCAATTTAGATGGAAGTTCTTATACAAAAAGCTTAAAGTTTAAATTTGTTAACCAATTATCAGTAAAATCAAGAATGAGTCAAGTTGTATTGAATAGTGATATCTTTACTTCAAACATACCAATACTATTTTAATGTGTTCATTTGCATGTATTTAATGCTGAAGTTCCATCCCAGTGTCTGTTTTTTTTTGTTTGATGTTCTATGCAAAATATTACAATCAGTCAGTCAGTCAGCTACAACATAGGACCAGGCACATTTATGCATCGGTCCAAGTTGCCATTACCTCGTTAGCACAACAAGATGAACACCGGATTCATAGAAATAGTTAATTTAGTGGTGGTAGTATATAAAAGATAGGTTGTATATAAGGATACAGTACAGGAAAGAAGACAGATATAAAGCAATTTTATTCTCAAGGTTTAAGGGAAGATAAAGAGTGTATACACCTACGCCATTGTGAACGATTCTGAGCCATGTCACCTAGAGTCTCCAACCATTGGTTAAGATAGTCACGCGGATCCCAACCAAGTAGTCTGCATCTGTCAACATGGCTTAGACTACAAGTTAATGACTTCAAACACTGATGCCACGTTTTGGTTTGGCTGCAAAATATTACAATATGTATATACCAATATTTATTTTTGTTATTATTCAAGGCGAAAATTCAACATAAAATCTCTTTATATAAACAAGAGAAAATGGCTGAGAAATTAACTGCACTTCATCAATTAAAGATTCAAACAAAAATGGAACAACAAATTCGTCAACAAAAGATTAATGATGCTGCTAGTCGAATTGAGCAAAGAGTAAAATTGTTTTCTTTATTTTATTTATGACTTATTTATTGATATAAACACATATATATTGGTACAAAGGGGGCACCAGATACATATGCACCACACAAATCTCATTTGATTTGTATGAGGGCTATGATACTGCCCAGGTGCCCAAACTGAAGTAGATGGTTTACTCAGAGGGCCACACCCCGAACGTTTGACCTAAAGATCTGATCCACAAAGCTTTGGAGCATCTTGAGGAGATGCAGTTCCATGGAAGCCAGTGACCAACGATTGATTCATACGCCATTTGTTCCCTCAGAATACTGGAGACCATGTTCACCATTGGTTTGGAATCAGGGTTTTCTAACTCCCCTACGTGAACTTTCCGTTTCCACCAACCAGGTTGAAGCGCCGGACATTCGCTTTTCGTCCTCTCAATTTCGTAAACAACACCCCACCCTTCCACAAGAATGCGGTGAGTAGGACTTCGCTTGCAGAAGCTATATACGCGTGGCCATATGAGAGCATTTCGAGAGTGAGAGAGCGGACTCTCCCCACTCTCAACCGTACCAAGGCATTTGAGGGCATGTAAATGGCACATTTCTGCTACCTACAAATGGATAGAAAATTTATTTCTAACAAAATCAATTCACTATACTTCTTAATATATCGGTGTCAAAATTAATAACTTGACAGAGTAAACATAATCATGATTATAATAATCAGTTACTATGTGAAATGAATGATGAAATGATGACACATTTATTTCTCCATAAGAAAAAAGATTCATGAATGATTTACATCATTTTACATATTTATTAGTTCAAATTGAATCGTATTTATTTCTATTTAGGTACATATTTAACATATTTCCAACATATACACACATACACAAAACATTTGGCTTGAATTCAACTACTAAGAATATGTGACTAACTACAAGATAGTATCAAATAATAAGAATACTGTGTGCATTGCCTGGATATTGCTTTAATTCACAAGTATTATAAGCAAAGATGGATAGTGGCTAGCAATGGAATACAGTTTGACGCGCGTTTCGTCCTATTTGGGGATCGTCAGATGGATGTACCCCCATGTCAGAGTTGATGATCACTCCGAGAATCGAACCCAGTACCATCCGCTTTAAACGCCATCGTGTTATCCACTTAGCTACTGAGTTCTGATAGTCACCTGTTTGTGCAACGGGGTACACACAGTATGCATATATGCCAACAAGAGACTGATCACCTTCATCCCGTTGCACAAGCAGGTGACTATCAGGACTCCGTAGATGAGTGGATAACGTGATAGTGTTTGAAGTGAAAGTTAGTGGGTTCGTGTCTCAGAGTGAATATCAACTCTGAGATGCAGGTACATTCAGCTGACTAGTCCCAAATAGGACGAAACGCGCGTCAATCTCGATTCCACTGCTAGCCACTATCCATCTTTGCTTATAACCACAAGATTGTATCAAACATTAATAATAGTAATAAATAAACTAAACTAAATTGTTTTGTTTTTCTTCAATCATTATGAATCACATTTTATGTAGATAATTACTCAACTGAATCAATTATCTTCACGTAAAAAAGCTAAACAACAAGCAGAAATTCCTCGACAAGAATTATTAGAACAAATTCCAATTAAGGTTAGTGAAAAATTTCTTTTAAAATAAAAAAATGAAAACTTTTACAGTTGGTTATTCATATAATTGAAATCATGAGTCAATTGACGCTAGACCACCATGGAAAACCTGGAAGCACTGGATGGCCGTTTCGTTCTAGTACAGAACTTCTCAGCGGTGCGCATCCACGATCCCGCCTCGCGAGATTTGAACCTAGAAGCTATCAGTCTCGCGCGCGAGCACTTAACCACTAGACCACTGAGCCGGCATCTAATGGCGTTATTATCTAACTCCAACCAATCTACAAAGTTGAAGAACCATTCACCAATGTCTTCATTTGGTTATTCAGTTTGAAAACAAGAAAAAAAGGGGTTCCGGTTGTATGAAACGTTATAGGTTCTCTTAGAATTTTAAATATAACTTGTCAACATTTGTACTAGATTTTAAGTTGTATATAACTGAATGACTGCTCTCTTATTATTCATTTCTGTAGCAAGTAAACATCAATTTTCAAATTACTTACTTACTCTTGTTACCCTTCTTGGAGGAGCATAGGCCACCAACCAGTTCTGGTTAGCGTTTTTTCAGCAAACTAGTTTTCTACAGGATGGAGTCGTTAACCCCATGCCCAACCCTCCTCCTTTACCCTGGCTTGGGACCGGTAGTAACTCTATAAGAGCTACAGGCGGAGTTAATTTTCACCTTAGATCTTATATATTATGTTTTGATTAGAATTCATCTACCAAGTAGATTATTACATTTTTGACCATGTGATACACTAATTTGTGTGAAGGCTGGTCAACTAAACCTAATTCTTGAATTGAAGTAGGTGGAACAATATTGAAGCCTATGATCTACGGACTGTTTGAAAGTAGGTTACTTTAACCATTACTCTACATTTAGTTTTTATAATTAGACAGGTTATTTTCACCTTCATAATCACTTTATTTCTTTATTATTATTAAACAGACTAATATACAAGTTACACGTGATCCACAACGTTTATGTCAATTAACAAAAGGATGGGAAATTCGTTTAACTCAACCAAAAGAACAAACTATTATTAATCAAGGTCTTGATTTAAGTGTAAATACTGGAAGAATGATACCACAATGGAGAAGAAATTTATGATTGATGATCTTTTTTTTTCTCTTTTTATTGAAAAAACCACAACTGTTTTATTGATTTCAAATAGAAACTTCATGGATTGATTGAAGTTAGACATTAACACTACTGGATGCCGGCAGAATCAGTGGTCTATCGGTTAAGTGCTCTGGCGCGAGAGTGATAGATCCTGGGTTCGAATCTATATCTATATATATATATATATATATATATATATATATATAAACTAAATTCTCATTATTCATTTTCATCTTTTCTTGTTTTTTCTAATACTATTAATCCTTTTTATTACTTATTTTATGTACATAAACAATGATTTTGTATAACCATTAGACATAAATACCGCCAAAAATGTATTTAAACAAAAGTATTTTTGATGAGAATAATTTGAATATTGAATATAAACACTAACCCAGTCTGTCTTCAGTCTTCCCTCGAATTGTTGTCCGTCTCCATTTCTTGGGGTAATGTGTTCTTTGGTCTTTCGCTTTTCCTTCGACATTCAGGATTCCGTGTGAGGGCTTGCCTTGGGTGCTTTCCTCAGTGTGTCTCCTATCCACTTCCAGGGCTTTTTTCCTGATTTCTTCCTCCGATGAAATCTGGTTTGTTCTCTTTAACAGTATATTGTTGCTGATAATATCTGGCTAACGGACCCGAAATATCTTGCGTAGACAACTGTTGGTAAACACCTATATCTTCTGGATGATGGCTTTCGTAGTTCTCCAAGTTTCCGACCCATACAGTAGAACTGTCTTGACACATGTGTTGAAAACTCTGACTTTGATTGACAGTTGCTTTGAGTTCCAGATGTTCTTCTGCCGATCCTCGCCCTCACATCTGCATTAGATCTACCGTGTTCATCAATGATGCTGCATAGATTTGTAAAGGTTTTCACATCCTCCAGAGCTTCTTCGTCAAATGTAATTCGATTTGTGCATTCTGTGTTGTATCGGAGAATCTTGCTTTTCCCTTTGTGTATATTGAGACCTACTGCTGCTACACTGGTCGTCTTCTCCTGCATTTCTTGTTGTGTGTACTGTACAAACATTACAATAAATTTTCAATTTCAATCTTTTTATCTCGGCTAATTAATTATGGAAATTAACTGCATGTAATTAGACGAGGCAGCTCGTTAGTGCAAAATTAAAGTAGAACGACTAGAATGATTGATATACTTTGCTGCTTAATTTGAACAGAATTATAGATAATTACATCGACTTCAAATGTATCTTTCATTTTAGAAAAATTCATCACAGACAAACTGTTTGTAAGCGTACACGAGTGAAGGTAAATGACAACTAATCATTGTCAAGAAATTCTATTATTCCTATCTAAATGGATACACGTCAAGCTCCATGAATCCAATATACTAAAAGTAATTAAATCATCAGCTCCGCCTGTAGCTCTTCTACAGTAACTGCCGGTCCAAAGCACACACGCAGAACTTTGATGCGACATGTGGTCAGTAACCACATACCTTAAAAAACAACCTTGCTAAAATCGCACTAACCAGAATAAACAATTTAAACCATTTAAACTCTACTCTCCAAGTTAAAGGAAGAATTATGACGAATCAAGAAGAACGCCCAGATTGTTCGGCAGTCACGAGGCCCATGCTCATTCTAACAACCAGAGCAACAATTAATATAGGTACATGGAATGTCCGGACAATGCAGGAGACCGTGAGGAACAATCAAATAACTGCGAAAATAAAGAGCCAACTTGGCGGTTCTTAGAATAAATTAAACCCATTGGACCCAAGTTGGACACCAAAGGCTAGATACAGGAGAGATGCTTCTGTACTCCAGTCACGAAGAAGAAATTGCTCCACACACTCAAGTTGTTCCGATGCCGTCCTAAGAAGCACGAAATGCACTTATAGGATGGGAATCTCATGGACCCCGATCCATCAAAGCATCAGTTACAACAAAGAAGGAGGTAATCATAATGAATGTTGTACAACGTTATGCACCAATGAATGATAGCAACGATGAAAATAAAGATCAGTTCTACTCTAGTCTGCAATCAATCATAGCTAAGTGCTCTAGGAAGGACCTCACCACCCTGATGGGAGATCTAAACGCTAAAGTTAGAATGGACGACACTGTGTACTAAGATATCATGGGACAATACGACCTAACTGGGAGAGAAGAACTATAATGGTGAGATACTTGCATTCAACAAATTGGTTATAGGCGGAACGACATTTCCACACCAACGCATACACAAAGCTACATGGATCTCGCCGGACCACACAACAGAGAACCAGATAGATCATATTTGTATCAAAAAAAATTCCGAAGGACAATGGAAGATGTGAGAACAAGAAGAGGAGCTTACATAGCTTCAGATCACCACCTGGTTGTGGCCAAGATGAAACTGAAACTAAAGAAACACTGGACAACTGGGGGAACAGCATTACAAAGGTTCATTACAGCCTTCCTTCGAGATACTGAAAAGCTCAACCTATTCAAGTTAACTCTCAACAACAGGTTTCAAGCTGTACATGATCTACTGAAGGAAGAAATCACGATAGGGAACAAGTGGAAAGGGATGGAAGAAGCATTTACTTCAACGTGTCAGGAGGTTCTCGGCCACAAGAACCATCATCATAAGAAATGGATCTCCATGGGAACCCCGGACAAGTATGAAGGAAGAACGAGAATACAGCAATCAACAGCAATCGAATAAGAGTTGAGTACACAGTAGCCAACAAGTGAAGAAGAGCATTGGAGCTGACAAGCAGAAATACATTGGAGACCTAACAACGACGTCAGAAAAAGCTGAACGTGAACAGAATATCAAACAACTATATGACACAACGAAGAAACTGGTAGGGAAATATAGTAAACCAGAGAGACCAGTCTTGGACAAAGAAAACAAGACAGTCGCTGAGTTTCAAGAACAGAAGAACAGATGAGTAGAATACTTTGGGAAACTGCTGAATAGGTCAGCTCCATTGAATACAGTGGAGTCCAAACATACTGAGTGTGAGACAGTTAACGACAAAAGGGATTAGAGAATGGTTGCGCAATATCGCCAATTGATTGTAAACTATTGCCTGCTGCTTCAGTGGTCTAAAATTTAACTGCTAACAGCGATACCTAGACCCTGGGTTCGATTCCCGCCAGGTTATAGATGAACAACATTGAGAATTCTAGTAGGCGAGACTAAACTATATGGACGACCTTTGGACGAATGACCTTGAGAAATATTAGCCAATCAGAAGACAGTTAGCATACAGTAAGAATATATTATACAAAACTCAAAAAAGGGGATACTGTTCTTTCATATGACTCAAAAACTCATCAAGGTTAGATATAGGTTTAGAAGTTCTAAAGTCATAGTGCATCAGGTACAGGAACTCACCATGTGGTTCCATAGTAGTCGACCTCTGGAAGCATGATAAGGTCTCAAAAATTCTTTTGGCCTCGACCACATAGCTTCAATGTTGTTGGTATGGTTTAGGATGAGACTATAAATTATGGACGACCTTTGAGGGACGCTAGAGTGACTCTGAGAGTATCAACATAATAACTAGGACTAAATGAGGGTTATAAACCTGTGTGAAGAATTCAAATTATGATTTACAGCTCATGGTTAAGGTTAAGAATTATACTTAGGGTTTTCAATACAAACTGACATCAGCTTTAATGCCACATCTCTATTTATGCAAATGGATAATTGAATTTCGCGCCAAAATCTTATGATCACTTCTCTTCTAGACGCTGAATTATCACGTCTTCTCCAAAACCCGTTGTAAACCGACCGTACGTAAGCATCAGGTACCGAACTTAGCGCCGTGACCTTGAAGACCCTCGAAAGCTTCTGATTCACTCGTTCATATAGTTTAGTCTCGCCATATTAGTACAAGAACAAAACAGTGACCAATTGCTTCCCGGTTTTCAATTATCTGACTAAAGTTAATCTGTTATATAAACTATAAAACTACCTCTAATCAGCTATCATAATACAGTGTTGAGGTACTGAGTAACAGCCCCATGGCCATGGTAAAACTAATGACAAACCGTCTGATCGGGTTTACAGTTTCTCCTTCAAGAAAAACTGGCGCCTAATACAGCAACAGAATCAACTCACGATGTTATTTATATGTGCATCACATTCCAAACGGCATGACCATGTATTTGCTCATAAAGACATCCCACATAAGAACGAGGATAGGCCAAATAAATGAAGTGTTTACCGCAAATACGGGGAAAATAATAAGTTTTCATAGCATCTCTGAAATTAGAAAAGTGGATTATGATCCCTATGTCAAGTTTGAAATTAGAAATCTTTTCTTCGAAGGTCAAAATTTGTTAACATACGACGAGTGACTAGGATTTACCTTAGACTCAGAAATATGCTCCTGACAACTATGTGGAAATTTATAAACTGCTCTAAGATCAGTTCTACGATATATTTATTTATGGAAAAACATGCTTGCCTACCCGCAACGCTTATCTGAAATAGTAACTTACAAATATACTAACGCTTTTCTTATTGTAATACCTACATATTACCATTCAACCTTGTTTATTTGGAATAGAATTACCTTCATGATCAACCGTCTTCTGATCTAGGGACGTGTCAAGTGAAGTAGTGTTCACAAATCCTAAGCAAAAAGAGTAGCTGGACCGTTACAAGAATGGTGATATAGTGTGTCAATCAGTAACTAATTGAGAGAGTTACTTGATGGCAATCAAAAATGACTAGAATGACAAACGCATATCATTGGCCAAGAAATGGATTAATTTTCTAAGGAGTGGAAATGTATATGAGTATCCATGCATGTTATTCGGTAGTCCAATAAACTTACTTTTTCACTCGTATCATCTAGCTTAAGCAGTCAGTTTAGGGAGTTAGCGCGTAGTGCGTTAAGTATCAATATAAGATCGCCCCCAAATGCCCTGGTACGGCCAAAAGTGCGGAGTCTGCTCTCCCTTTCGAAATGCTCTCACATGGCCAGCGAATATATAGTCTCTGCTAGGGAAGTCCTACTCACTGCCTTCTCGTGGCGGGGGTGTTGTTTACGAAATTGAGAGGACGAAAAGCGAATGTCCGGCGCTTTAACCTGGTTGGTGGACACGAAGGATCCACCTAGAGGAGTTGGAAAACCCTGATTCCAAACCAATGGTGTACATGGGCTCCAGTATCCTGAAGGAACAAATGGCGTACGAATCAATCATTGATCACCGGCTACCATGGGACTGCATCTCCTCACGATGCTCCACTGCCTTGTGGACTAGACCTTCAGGTCAAAGGCTCCGGGTGTGGCCCCCTAAGAAAACCACCTGCTTCAGTCTGGGCACCTGGGCAGTATCATAGCCCTCACACAAATCGAATGAGATTTGTGAGGCGCATATATATCTGGTGCTTCCTTGTACCAATATTTATGTGTTTAAATAAATAAATAAACAATATAAGATCTCTGACGCTTTTCACCACAACATTACTCACAACAATAAAATAGACCCAAAAAACGAAATCAAAAGTCACATGATAGAAAAATGCTCCGATATTAATGAAATTCCACTAATCCTATTATCAATAGTAAGTAGAATAACCTGAACAAACAGAGAGAAAAGGAAAACACGTTTAAACACACAAATGTGCTAAGGAAGCACAATAGCATATTCTGTTCAACTATTTTGAACAATCCGCGCCTTTTATATGGACCAATAATCCTTTAAATAATAAGCATAAAACAGTTATTCGGAAAAAGAGATCGTATATATATGAAAATAAAAGCAACCAAGTTTAATAATGATGATGATGAATAGAGTATTTGGTACGTACGTACTCAACTCCAAATGAGTTCAACACATCAACATATATTGCAAAAATCAAACTACAATAATATCTGGCTTAGATAATAAAGAATAGTGTGTATATATGTGTTTGGAAAAAGAAGAAGGATGTAACAATGCATAACCTAAATGTAAATCTAACTACTAAATTTATGAAAACAAATTAACAACAAAAGAAACGATAAAGTGCCAAAAACGTAATAAATAGACAAAGTGAATACACCCCAAGTGATTAATAAACTGTAATTGTTAGCAATACTATAATATTTATCAAAGCCTTTCCAACATTACGGTAGGTATGTATGAAAATGGGATAAATAGATCAAATTATATATAAAGATACTTTTTCTACAATTAAAAAAGAAACATTGGGATGAAAAGATATACATACACAGTAGATGGGGGGAAAAATATATCAACCGAACATTAATGTCATATGAAAACAATGAAAAAATGAAATAAAAACGAAAATTACAAATGGTCGGGTATTTTTGTGAAGAGAATATCATCGAAATGAAATCAATCATTTATGTAGCTGTTACATAAATTTTGCATATAGCATCTGCTCCAGCACTTGCTGCTAAAGGAAGTTGTGGATGTAAAGTTACTGAATGAACGGATTCATTATATTTGAATCCATGATTAGTCATTTCTTGTATACATGAACGACTTTCAACATCCCAAACACGGATAGAGGCATCATGACCTAAGGTAGAATATAAAGGATAAAATGAGTGTGATGATAACAATTGAATAGAAATGAATATGGTGTACAAACTGGACTATAGAGAGAACCGCATTAAAATTATGACAGAAATTCAGCGGTGCAAACTAGTTATTATTAATAATATTATTATTGGCCTTATTCAATATTATTCTTTTGGTATATTATAGAATTCTCAGCACAAAGTACTGCAACAAATTTCCTTTTCTTATTACTTGATCGATCCTGACCAAAAATATTGAGTGGTCGCCATTCAGATGTTAGTAGTTCAGGAATCGACATCTGAATAATGTTCATGCTATACAATCCATATTGATGGCCACCACGACGTCTCTGATTGTACTTTTTTGTAACTAGTACAGAGAAAGGTTGAAATATCTAGACGGCAAGAACAGGTAACCCAGATATTCGAGCAGGCCGCCAGTAAGTCAGTCATCTACAAAGTAGGACCACGCACATATATGCATCGGTACAAGTTCCCACACCTCATTAGTACAACAAGATCAACACCGAATTCATAAGAGTTAATTCAATGGTAGTAATGTATACAAGAAAGATTGTATATAAGGATATAATACAAGAAGAAACAATTAGTTCGTAGAAAGAAAGGTACAAAGTCATTTAAATCGCACGGTTTAACGAAAGACAGAGAGTGTATACACCAACACCATTGTGATCGATTCTCAGCCATGTCACACACAGTCTCAAACCATTGGTTACGATAGTCATGTGGACCCCAACCAAGTAGTCTGCATCTACCAACATGGCTCAGACTAGAAGTTAGTGACTGTATGGATTCACTCCATTTTTTGGTTTAGTCACACCGAACTCTCTTCCAACCATCACAGTCGATGAAGATTCATCACCTCATCAACTGATTTACCATCATTCCCCAATACCCTGCGTCTAACCTCACTATTACTTACCCGGTGATTCCAGCAGATGAGAGCAATATTTCTAAGGCATATGTGGTCAAATACTAGTAACTTACGAGTATCTTCTACTCTTAATGGCCATGTTTCACAGCCGTAAAGTAGAACAGAGCGAACTGCTGCACAGTACACTCGTCCCTTAATTGATAGACGGATATCTCGCCTTCACCATAGGTGAGTAAGTTGGCAAAATTCAAACCAACTTTCTGCATCCGCACAGAGTTTTCGTCAGACACCAGCCTATTGGGGCTGGTCAAACTTCCAAGATAAGTGGTTTTCGACGCGTTCGATAACTTCGTTCCTTATCCTTAGTTCAGCTGTTGACGCAGGTCAGTCCTGGAGCAACAGCCTGTATTAAGAAGGAGAGAAAAGCATCCAGAACATTCTGGCATTGTTACTCAGTGCTACCAAAATACTCTACATTTTATCAGCCTCTTCACCAAACAAGACTATGTCAACGAGTGGACCTCCTGGAAGGCGATGAATTCCCGAAAATGCAGTCGACGGGAACGTTATTTCTAGTAGTACGTTTATGAATAAATCAAACAAAAATAGAGATAGAGGACAGCCTTGCAGGAAACCACTTGAGGTCGCCAAAGCAGATGACAGTTCGCCATGAGCTCTGCCGCCAGTTATCAAATACAAGTTTGTGGATATGACTAGTGAATACACTGAGCTGTTTCATTAGTTGACAGGTTACTATATGCCTCTAATAGAGGTTAAACTGTTCAACTGATAGAGTAAAAATATTAACTCTACTTTGAAATGAATGATTAATTCATAAAAATACACAACTGATCATCGATAGGCAATGTTAGGCGTTTTATCGTAATGAAAAATTAAAGTTTACAGAAATTATTGTACAAACTTACTTCCAGTCAATAAATACAGACCGTGAGGATCGACTGCAAGGCTTGTAACGGCATTCAAATGTGTAACCATAGCGTCTACACATGCCGAATTTGTAACTGATGAACGATCGGACATGCGATTGATATCATAGAACCGAATACAACGGTCTTCATGAGCTCCAATAACCAGAGATAATGTTTGGTGTGAACCCAGAGCATTAAGTGAACGTTCTGTCCAACCAGAAGGTAAACTACATTCGCCCGCTACCGGTATGTTTGCTAATAAGTATTATTTCAAATAACAATAATTAGATAAGACCCGTTAAGAATAAAATATTTAAGCGCGTATTTATTTTATATAACTGATGGATTGTTCGATGTAAAATACATGTACGAGTACATAACCCAATCATGAAGAGCACTAACTACCATGTATATGGAGGACATTAAACAAAAAAATTATTTGAATTACCTACTAAACGCAAAGAGTAATTAAGTGCATCAAAAAAGCTAGACCAGTGTGATAAGTACATAAGAACAGCATCATCACATATGTATTTGGAGAACTGATGCAGTAATTTTCCGTGGAACTGCTGTCGGAAATACTCAACAATATCAAATACGTTATGACATAAGTAACGATATTTTGATGGAGTTTTTTCCCTGAGCCACAAATCCCCGCCATCTCAAAATCATATGAGCGTAGTACACTTCTCTTTGATCGAAAATGGGAGAATTTTGCCAAAAGGCAGGCTTCCACTCGAGAGCAATATTTTCTCCACGAGTGTCTTCGTTAGCATGTTCTACCAACAAGTGTAAGATACAGACCTCCAATCAACTGCCCATTGGGCACGACCGAACCATCCAGCTCAGAGAACAAAATTCCATCAAAATCATCCACCTGAGTTACAAGTCTCTACCATCTCATAAGTAACGATATCTCCAATGAAGTGTTAACGAAGTAAACAGTATCGTAGCTTGTAGTAATAAATATTATCAGTAGTACAGAATTTGGATATAGCTACAGGTACCTTCATTTGGCACCTAGTTAGAAGCATTGAATTGAAAACTGTATCTGAACGAGAATCAGTCCTCAATTACCAGTTAATTCGCTAAAAGAGTAAATATAGTTTTGATTACATTGATTTTACCAGTCCTAGTGTAGTGAACAGAACACGACTGGGGACAATCGAATGTATTTAAGCAAAAGTTACAGACTATCTCAGTAAATTCTGAAAACCATACAATGGACAGTCAATTTGCAAATTAACACCCAATAGTCTCGATCTTCACTGTTTCTTCTCTAATTCTATTGTTCGTGCATTTTCCTACCGGTTGCGCTTCGTTTCAGTTCTTCCCTCATCGGACTTCTGCCAAAATACATTCTATGTCTGACCAACACCATTACTACTTATATGGATATAAGTAAACCACACCACACTAGTTATACATCCAGAAAATGTCGATTCCACAGGGTACATAACCTTTAGAGATATGCTTATTTGGGAATTTAGATACATTTTAAAATGAAACAATTTATTGATATACCCATATTCAGTGGCTGATCATCGCGACTAGGATTGGTCAGGGGAGGTGCTGGCGGTATTTGATTTATTAACTGACCAGTCTGAACGTCTAATAGCGCTAACCAACCCGTGCTAGTACCAACAACACATTGAGAGGCGTTTAATGAATCCGGACGGCTGACCAAAAAATGAAGACAGGTTGGACGGCCAAACTGAGGTTCATTAGCACCTAAAATCAATGAATACACATGTTGTGTTTATACGTGACCATTTCAAATAGTAATAAATATTTTTAGCCCAGTAGTTTCTGATAATACAAAAATTTAGAAACTGTGAGATGAATTTCCACTTAAAATATCATCATCAGTATCACGGGCGATGTACTATTGAAATGAATACATTTTGTTAGCGGGACATCGTCGGATTAAAGCACGATTGTGTTGCTGCGTGCTGATTGGCTAATTCTTATCCAATCAGCGCTAGTCGATGCTTGAAGAAGACTCTAGAATCTACTTATGTAAAAACTATAAATTTACTAACGTATTTTTTATCGCGCTTCTTACTTCCTTCTATCCTTGTTATTCGGAATATAATTTCTTTCCTATTCAACCGTGCTCTGATTTGGGGACTTGTCCAGTGTATTGGTGTCCAAGAATACTAAGCAATAGTAATAGCTGAATCATAATAAGGAGTATATTTAACAGTTATAACACATTTCTTTGACTAAATAGCCAAACATTGAATTAAAACACTAACCCTTAAACAAACACACAACGTGTAGGTCAAAGACAAAGACGGTATTTGGTGAGTGAATTCCATCACATTACAATTTGATTACTTGAATATGTAAATCATATACATTGAAAGTTTTTAGTCTAAAAATAATGTTGTGGTTAGTTTATAAAGTCGGTTTCGATTTATACCATTGAAATAGTAACGTGATGAATATGAACATACATCAAAATCAGCGGTTACGTGTCTAAATCAACAGTTGAACAGCACAAATAATCACTAAAATTAAGGAAATTATTTTTCTAAACGGTATAGACAGACCCACTAACTTCCTGAGAATAAAAAAACAGGTAAACTCAAAATACATATTTATGTTGTGCAGATCATCTGAATCTGCTATATACACAGTTTATCTTAGAACTGACAACAACACAATTCAATAGACGCTAGAAAATATGATAATAAACATGTTTTTATTTTCTTAGTTGAAAGCGTGAGTGAATTGAAGCTAGACCACCATCGAAAACCTGGAAGCACTGGATGGCCATTTTGTCCTATTATGGGACTCCGTTGGATGTCGGTTTAGTGGTTTATCGGTTAAGTGCTCTGGCGCGAGACCGATAGGTCCTGGGTTCGAATCTCGCGAGTGCGGGATCGTGGATGCGCACTGCTGAGGAGTCCCATAATAAGACTAAACGGCCGTCAAGTGCTCCCAGGTTTTCCTTGGTTGTCTAGCTTCAATTGACTCACGCTTTCAACTATGAAAATACTAAATCTCCACAAAACCCCTTCTGATAATAATTTTTTATTAAATGACATACCTAAAGGTTTGATAAGGCGATCCATATGAACTGAAAGAACTGGAGAAATTGGCGAATCATTTTCAAGGTTTTCTACAGTGGACCAAAAATCAATACAACCATCTGAATGAGCAGCAAGTAATAGAGGACTAGATGGATGTAAAGCGATTGACCAAACAGATGATGATGAATCTATAAGAAAAATAAGAATTTAATACAACAAATCCCAGTTAATTTTTTTTATTTTGAAATACAACACAAGGTATTTTATTGTTAATTATGTGATTGCAGTAAATGCATTTATGTGATTGATTATTTTGATCAGTAATAAGTTGTCTCAGTCAGTCAGTTACAACGTAGGACCAGGCACATATATGCATCGGTCCAAGTTGCCATACCTCGTTAGCACAACAAGATCAACACCAAATTCATAGTAGTTAATTTAGTGATGGTAGCATATAAAAGGTCGTATATAAGGATATAATATAGGAAGGAAGTTATGAAGCGATTTGAATCTCAAGGTTCAAGGGAAGACAGAAAGTGTATACACCTATGCTATTGTGATTGATTCTGAGCCATGTCACCTACAGTCTCCAACCATTGGTTACGATAAATGAGTTGTTTATTAATATTTGAACAGATAAACAATAATTAGTGTAATTTTCTTTTTTTTCAAATGTATGCTGGTCGATCTAGGATTGATATTATTGACTTAAACTTAATGTAA
Source organism: Schistosoma mansoni (assembly GCF_000237925.1). Lineage (NCBI taxonomy): Eukaryota > Metazoa > Platyhelminthes > Trematoda > Strigeidida > Schistosomatidae > Schistosoma > Schistosoma mansoni. The sequence continues at coordinate 421,425 of NW_017385993.1, read as the reverse complement.
GAAAAAACAAACTTTTGAAAGATTTGTTAATTGTTATAGAATCGATATTCTTGTTTATGTTTCTATAGGGTATAGTTACTTTTTAGGCAATAAAAAAAGACACTTGGGATACTTCAGCATTAAGAAGTATGTTCTAATGTGAATTAAGATTATAACTTCAGGAAAAGAGTAGAAGAATCTCAAATGGTACCAAGATGAATAGAATTTTTTTTTTGAAAGTACAGTTCACTTCACACACAAAAACAATCGATACTTTACTGTTTGTAAAGTTTCATGCTAATGGATTTCTTTCAACCCACATGAATTCACCATGTATTGACAGATACTGATCCAACATATCTATATCTTTTTCCATGTTAACTAATAAATTAGTTATTTATCCAGAGTATATGCAGTGTATTTTATGACATTTTTGATTGTCACAAAATTTGAGTAAATTGAACAGATAACGTATTGTAAGCAAAGATGGATAGTGGCTAGCAGTGGAATCCAGAGTGAACATCAACTCTGAGATGCGGGTACATCCAGATGACGAAACTGGATTCCACTGCT
>NW_017385993.1:353686-420673 GCF_000237925.1 Schistosoma mansoni | reverse complement strand
ATTTGACGAAGAAGCTCTGGAGGATGTGAAAACCTTTACAAATCTATGCAGCATCATTGATGAACACGGTAGATCTAATGCAGATGTGAGGGCGAGGATCGGCAGAAGAACATCTGGAACTCAAAGCAACTGTCAATCAAAGTCAGAGTTTTCAACACATGTGTCAAGACAGTTCTACTGTATGGGTCGGAAACTTGGAGAACTACGAAAGCCATCATCCAGAAGATATAGGTGTTTACCAACAGTTGTCTACGCAAGATATTTCGGGTCCGTTAGCCAGATATTATCAGCAACAATATACTGTTAAAGAGAACAAACCAGATTTCATCGGAGGAAGAAATCAGGAAAAAAGCCCTGGAAGTGGATAGGAGACACACTGAGGAAAGCACCCAAGGCAAGCCCTCACACGGAATCCTGAATGTCGAAGGAAAAGCGAAAGACCAAAGAACACATTACCCCAAGAAATGGAGACGGACAACAATTCGAGGGAAGACTGAAGACAGACTGGGTTAGTGTTTATATTCAATATTCAAATTCACTATCCAGCTTTGCTCACAATGCTTGTGAAATAAGGCTATATCGAGGCAATATACACAGTATGCACATATGCCAATAAGAGACTGACCAGTTGCATTCCTAAACATCAATGGAAAGATTCAAACAAGTAATACTAAATGAAGATAACCTATTGTTTCTCCGAAGAACTTAAGTGATACATAAATCTATAAATTAATTTTTACAAAGGATATTTATTTACTAATGAATAACTCACTTGCATAAACTGGACCAGTCACGGTTTCTAGTTCTTGAGGTGCATATATGTCAATCAAACCTAGACCATTAGAAGCAGATGGTAAACGCCATGACCGAACTGTTCCATCAAGACCACCAGAATACACAGCAGTACTCATAGTTGAAGAAAGCAGAGGGCTTGGTGTAGTGACACATAAAACAGGGCCTTTATGACCACAGTAAACATGTACAGGTGACAATTCATCCACTGGACCTGAACTGAGACCTGCTCTTCCTGAGGTAATAGCCTATAAAATATATATGAATACAACCCAAATTGATGGCTAGCCTTTTTAAAGTAATGATAAAATAGCATTGTTATAATAATTTTTAAACTTAGAGTTACGGGTAAAGTAGAGTTAATTATTGATTTTTTATAGTACATCATCCTATGGAAGAGATAAATAGTTTAATGAAGCATGGAAACAATTTTAAACAAAGTTGAACTTCTCTTTATCCGATCACATGATTAATATAGCTTATTACTAATCGACAGATTAGATTTTGTAACACACATGTGCTGAATTATAACACAGAATTTAAGATCCTGTAAAATAGCCTAACCTATACTGCTTCATGAATGTGCAACATGGCGAACATGAAGATAGAACGTATATGTAGGTTGTAGGATTTCGATCATACGTATCTTCGGAGCATTGAACATGTATTATGGAATAGCCGAGTACATCAGTTGTTATCCCAAAGATGGTAAACTGGTTGATGATTACGAACCTTCGTATGGTCGAGATGGAAGGAACATGTGTCACGTATACCTGAATACAATCTACATCAACAAGCAATCCTGATTCGTCATCTTATTAACTTCATCGCGCTGTACTGACTTAGTAAATTGGGTTAATGGAAATCAATATCATACTATAGGTTGAGCATGAACTGTACACAAAGGGGAGGTGGTTTTCTAGATACTTTATAATTTCCTGTTTTTGGCATACTTATATAAAAACTGCAACTTCTAAAATCGAGTAAAGAATGTGGTGTGGTTGACTATATACATAGGTAGTGAAGAATTACGTCACAAATTAGTGAAGTCAACATACTTGACCACAATCTTAATAAGATTCTTAAGAAGAAAAAACAATTTTGAACTTAATTGTAATAGAGTACAAAACATGACCCAATATAGATTAGGCTGGAAAAGAAGCGACAAGCATATACATACAATTATACCGATTATTAAAAGAGAGAAAAAAACATACTGGTCCAGGAGGCCCAGTTTTCAACAAATTCCAAAGCATTACACATCCATCTTCACCAGCAGTATAAACAGCTCGTTCGGTGGGATGAAATGCGACGCTTCTGATACCATCAAAGTGACCGCGAAGTGTATATCTCGGGACCCACGGTCGACGACCAGTTGAGTAAGTCGATGAAATATTTGCTGCACTGTCTACTTGAGCATTACTACTGACAGAGCCACCTAACACTGATGATTCATAATTGTTTCCAGGTAAATTTGAGTCACAAACATCACCATCTGAGAAAAAATGATGTCAAAGAATGAACCTTATTTGAGCGAACTAACACTGAAAACAGAAAGAATCCTAACTGAAGTGAAAGTTAAAAACATATGTTAGCGGAATATAGATTGGATTAAAACATGTTCTGTGAAGAATTGTATTGGGGCAAGTTGACAGAATATTTCTTAACCGATCAGAGATACCGGATACATAGAGAAAACTCTACAATCTCCTGATGTCAAAATTACAAATATACTAACGTTTTCCTTATTGTGGTACCTACATACTACCATTCAATCTTGTTTATTTGGAATATAATTACGTTCCTGATTAACCGTCTACTGATTTAGGGATGTGTCGAGTGAAGTATTGTTCACAAATACTAAGCAATAAGAGTAGCTGGACCGTAATAAGAGAGTTTGTAACAACATGCTTAAAACAACTACGAATAACGAAACTAATACTGATGATATTTAAAATAAAACATATTCTCCTACCAGTTTGTTCTAATATCCAAAACGACCTTTTAGATTGAAATTCGGAAATCATATACAAAGCCCAGTTCATTAACAATGGCTAATGGGTATGGTTATTGTTATTATCAAGAAGCAACTAATTTAAGCAATCACAACTTTCTATTTTTGGCATAAAATTTACACTGACAGTCAAATAAGTTGAGTTTCTTCTGCCCACAATCTAGAGACCAAGTTACACAAGAATTAAACGTAAACCGCAAAAATTTGACTGAAACATTATCATCAATTTACAGTGACTAAACACAGTTCATTCAGTCATCTACAAAGTAGGGCGACGCACATATATGCATCGGTACAAGTTCCCACACCTCATTAGTACAACAAGATCAACACCGAATTCAATGGTAGAAATATATAAAAGAAAGATTGCATATAAGGATATAACACAAGAAACAATTAGTTCGTAGAAAGAAAGGTATAAAGTAATTTTAATTGCACCGTTTAACGAAGGACAGAGGGTGTATACACCAACACCAATGTGATCGATTCTGAGCTATGTCACCCACAGTCTCCAACCATTGGTTACGGTAGTCACGCGGACCCCAACCAAGTAGTCTGCATCTACCAACATAGCTCAGATTAGAAATTAGTGACTTCAAGGATTGATGACATGCTTTGGCTTGGCCGCCCCTAACTCTCTTCCAACCATAACTAACACTAGTCAGGATTGCGCGTCGTAGTAATAGGTGGTCGGGCATGCATAAAACGCAGTTAAATCTAGACCATTTAGTATGATGAAACCTGAATTCAGTTTTCGCGAGATCCATCAGAAATCATGTCCAGAAGTGATAAAACAAGAATAAAAACAATATTTGTACTTGCACTACGAAAATGATTTCAATCATACTAATCACTTAGTTCATAATGAACAAACTATAGTCGCAAGGGACAGAAAAAGCAGGGAAACGTGTACGGGCACAGAGTATCTTCTTTAGAAATATCGATCTCAAGAACAATGAACTAAACAACACCGTGATTATAATGATTGGAAGAAAAGTCTCAAGTCTTAAAAACCATCCGCAATGTGAAAAATATTGTAGGGTCGGTGAAATGTCACTGAATATCGAACAGATCATTGATCCTTGTCAAGGTCAAGGATAGTCAACGCGCATCAATGAAATATATGCCATGGACTGGCCCACGCGGCAGTGGTTGTTCTTTCACTTCTGTAATTTCGTGGTTGTACCTTAACTAATATATTCTTGTAATAACGTCTTTTGTGTTGTACAGTCTCCATAGCGTCCATGATCCTTTGATGCGTCGATGGTTCAATCCACGTAAGGGCCGGTCGCGAGGTGTGACTTCAGCATTAGTTGGTTCGTCACCATTTTCGTCTAACTATAGTAGGCCCCCAATCATTTCTACATAGACCACCAACGTAGATGGTCTACAATATGTTGTTCAGCTGGAATGGTCAGGTGCTGTATATGCAGAAAAGCTATTCTGTAATAAAGTATAAACTTTCAAGATAAAAAAGATTTTTTGAAACCAGGTAAAAATAATAGCATCAGATTATATGGTACATTGTTAGGACAGAGGACAGACTCTTCACACTAATATGGTATGTGGACATTATCTACGATATCTCAGATGAGCGGGTATCAAGATACAGAATGAGTCAACAAAAACTTTTTCCTATTTGAACGTTAAAATTTAAATACGAAATGTCAAACAAGATAAACAAGTCATTTAGAATATAAAAGACTGTAAAGTGCCAGTTTTGTATAAGTTACACTCAATAACGAATAGACTTAAGGGCCGATTATTATTATCATAAAGTCTCACGCACCAAATTAGTCTTAATTCAAGAAAAAAATCAGTAGTACTTACTTAAACCTGAATCAGCCTCGTTAGCTACAGTTAAACTAGCCAGATCACCAAGGCCAAGAGGATCTGTCGGATTAGATTCTCTTACAGAATCCAAACGACCTTTCATGCCAACCTGACCAGTAGAATCTACAACACTGGGATCTGGTAAGTCCGATCCCCATAAATTTGTTCCACTATTTGGTGAACTCGATAATTTATTGTTGCTAGGTGAGACAGAATTAGGAGTTTGACCATTGCTAGGATATACTGCAGCGGTTGAATTAATATCCGATACAGAATTTGATAGAAAATCATCATTATTATCAACTTTTTCTGACAATGTATTGATTAAATCCTAGAAGGAATAAAGAACAAACTGAAACATAAAAACGAACCAAACAGAAAAAGTTAGTGAATCATTTCTTTGTGGTTTTCTTCAAAGTCGGGCAAAAATGTTGTAGACAACGAATATTTTCAGAGCAGTACGCAAAGCAGTCATTACTATTCGATACCTATATTGAATGTTATTTGTAGAAAATTAGCGAATGGTTCTGTTGAGCTTCAAGCTAGTATTCCATACACAATTAATCAATGTTTCAGTATGAAATTAACTTTTTTATTCACTATTTGGAACGATAGGATGCTTCCAAACAAATCACACAAAACAAAACGATAATATTGTACGGAAAGAGAAGGGGAGAAATCAGAAAAAGAAGGAACGGATACATGGAAAAATGTGGTTCTAATAAAAACAAAACCATAAAAAATTTCGTCCAGTTGGTGTTCCATTGCTTACTGCGGAAGCCAGGGAAGATTGAAGCAGAGTTGACACTGACATTTTTTCTTAGTAATGTTGGATATCTCAAGCCACTGTGTTGGAATCGTGGACTAGAACTAGACGAAACCATTATTTATTACAAGGAGTCATGTCACAAATCAGCAACCGCTCAACTTTTCCCAGCCAGTCACAGAATCGGTATAGAACACGTGGTAACTAGGACAATATCCTTAAAAAATAAACAAGTCATCAGGACACATGTTTCAAGATGAAAAGGCCTACTGAACAATTATTTCTACGAGCTTTAAACACACGATGATGTAAATTACCAGAAGTCGGTTTGCTGTTCACAATCTAAAACTCTCAGGCCAGTCAAGTTTTATCTAACCACTTACACAGAACATAAAGTGATCTTAAACGACATATATACTTGGGGATTAAAACTCGTCCGTTACACTGTTGTACACCAAAGAAAGTAGTGCTGTGAAAACAACTGTACAAAGTAATAATCTCGAACGAGTCAAAAATGAAATTGCTTATTAACCAATGAGTTATAGTCAAACAATCAAGTTAACAGAAATTTCAGGTAAAGAATGGTAGGGCACATGTGGTGTCAAAAAAATCCAAAACTATGTGAGTAGAAAATCTCACCAAAATATTTGTATCGGCTGCATGTTTACGGCCAAATCTCTTCGATTGTCCTGCACTTCCTATTTCCCCAAAACTGTTCAGAAACGAAGATACTGTGGTACTAGAAGTGATATTCTTGGAATACTACAACATTAGTGAAAGAGAAGAGATGAAATATCAATAATGTATACATAAATCAGGGATACATGATGGCAATGAATTGTATTAATATTTTTCTATTTTTCATTCTTTGCAAGTCTTAATACAAAAAAACTAATAATTATACACCCCACGATATTGCTCCAATCGACCATCCAGTTAGTGTTTGTAATAGTAAACTGTTAGTATATGTCTAATAACCATAGCTTGCTGGAAGTCACTGCATTTTTAAACGACACTCATAAAACTATAGACTACAAATAAGGATTATCAACTCTGTAGATCGGAATAAAAAGACCGCTTTTAGACCTAGGGTACATATTACAAACGCCTAAAGATTATTCTAGATTAGTCACTAAGAGATAGACTACTTTCTTGGTCGTTATTTAGGTAGACCTCGACGAATTGTCATATGACAAATATATTTCTTAGTTATTACAATTTATTTACACCTCAACTGCTGATTCTCACGGCTGGACAGTCTTTTAGAAAATATTTCCTTTGTTTACCTTTTTCAGGGATTAGTTCTCAAAAGGGTCACTTGGAGCCAAACAATATCGAAAACATTTTCCTATTTGGCGAAGATCAACAAAATGTTGTTACCTATCCTTACCCGACTACCTCAATGTATAATGTTGCCCAGAGTATGAATAGGCTGAAATCAGTGGCCGTTAGACTGAAAAATGTTAGTAGACGCGGGCTACCTGGTTGGGGTTTCAGTATTGATTCGCATTGCTCCTTCAAATTCATCCTCGCTTTGATGACCGTATTCTCTAGTATTTAATCTTTCTCACTGTGACTGATACTACCATTATTTTGACCCCTTTCTTATTCCTCTTGTTAATTTCATCTCATCGCGCTGATATGATGCAGGAACTTGGGCTAACACATCCTTTTTATAGGCCCTATGTAGTTTATAACTGACTGATTAACCGTTTATTTACATATTTCGACTCACACTGAAATACACTTAGATGACTAAAAAGAACTTTTTTAGTCATAACATTTATGACGAAACGCCAAGTACCCACCTCATTTCGTTGCAAGTAATTTGTTTGACCCTGTGATTTGCGTTTATTTGCATCACTTGTTCGACGAAATCTGTTCACCCAACTTGCGTTATCAAATGATTCCGAATTATCAGTGCCAGAATTCCCGGTTGTATCCGGTTCGGTAGATTGGTCACTTAACTCACTACCAAATCCAGAACCCAAATCATCAGATGTGAGAAAATCTGAGCCTGAGCGCACAACCTGATTTATTTTTGCTATAGCGTCTTCCGCAAGTTCATCTTGAAGGCTGGCATCATAGCTATGATGATAGTAAAATGTACAAATGAAGCGAACAAACATTAAGAACTTGTTTACTCCATGAACGTTGGTAAATCTCATCAACTGAATAATAATTTAACATCATATGGAATCTAGATTAGCATAAACATGAGAGTAATGACGAAAACCAAACAGGTTAAATTACAACATAAGGACTGTTTTGACAAAACAACCGTAGTCTGAATTTAGGAACACATAAAGTTTAAAGAGACCCAGTTTAAAACTAATGGACTGTAGGTTTGAACATTGCTCTACCTCGCCCGGTATGGCAATCAGATAGTATCATTAGACTTCACAGTGTGGTTTAAACATGAATACAAAGTCTAGTACAGAATAAGTGAGTTATGTTAAATCATTATTACGTATCCAAAATTCTAACACAATCTAAACGGTTTGTTGAAATCGTTTTTGTGACTTTAAATTCGGGGGGGGGGGTTATTATATATTTAAGACAAATTAGAGTAGAGAAACTATTAGTTAACAAAAGTATATTTACGAATAGCTGCTAGTAATTAGTTGACATCTGGGTATAAGGTATGGATTTATTCGCTTCACCCTCTAATGGAAAACGTTATTTGTTGTCACCTAATTCACTTACTTAGCTCATATCATTCGTTTATTACAGTAGCTTTCCGCTCATATTGAATTTCTTATGTTGTCATGAAGTACAGTAGCCTGAATAGCACTTCTAAGTTATCAGTTTGGCTGTGAGATCTATGAAATTTTTGATTTTTAAGAGAGAAGATACAGCAATTCGCTCTGCATTAATATGTAACTGAAACATAGCCTATGAAAGCAGATAGGGGTGATAAATCAACACATGATATCCATCGATGAAGTCACTGACTGCTGTTCTAATCCACTTCGGCAACTGGTTTTATAGTACGTGGTCACACAATATTTAAAACCAATAATTGGAGATGTCGAGTGACATAGCGCAGTTATAATAGAGCAGTTGCATTCACTCTCTATTTTCCTCCTATTTTTTGAAATCTTCAGTCAAGTCTCAGTACGACCTTTTTATTCTTCAATTATATTTGCCACCTTTGAAGTGTTTTCCAAATGTTTAAAATCCCGACCCACTCGATATTTCACATTATCTGTTGTTCTTTGAATAGATTTGCTGTGGTTGAATTGATGTGATGCATAGCAGCTTGGAACGATGAACATTCGTGCTAGATCCTACATTGATAACGACTGACGGACAAATAATTTCCCAAATTACGTGACAATAATTCACTAGTCCACATTATAGCATATGACGATTGAAAAACCAAATTACACCTTTAGGCCTTGGATCCTCCAATTGTTTTGCCAACCAATTCAAGGTTATAACCCTAATGGTTATTTGGTAATCACCTACAGTAAACTCATGCATTAAATATCCATACATTCCATTGTGTTGGACATTGCCAATGACTCAAACAGAACACGGAACATTTTAAAAGACTGTACTATCCCCTACGATAATAATTTATTATAAAATATTTGTTTACAGTGAATACTTATTTCAAGATGTCAGTACCAAGTTTACTAGACCAATTAACAGGCGCTGCTATGAGCATACCTAAGAAAAATAAATCACTAAGAATCTTGATTACCATGACTGTAAAATCGGTCACTCACCCAGCATTATCATTGAGCTTCGACTTTGGCTTATCACATTCCCAATGATAGTGTTTATTCTTCGGATCTGCAGTCGTGAGAGAAGAATCAGGTTCATTGGGCCACCCTGCGGCTGACAGCAATAAATGGCGTACACGTGCTTCGCGTACACTGAGGACAGCATCTGCATAACCAACTTCCTGAAGAAACCTAGGTTTTTTGGAAGTGAACATAAACTACCTATAGGCCAGTGTGAATAGACAGAATATATTTCTCAAAGATTATCAGCCAGAAAACACGTCGACATGATGAGAAAGTATACTTATAGACATTGTTTATTTTATTCAAACGCAAACAGTGGTACAAGGAGGCGCCAAATAAATTATTTGTGTGAGGGTTGGGATACTGTCCGGGTGCCCAAACTGAAACAGGTAGCTTTTTTAGGAGGCCACTTACGGAACCTTTGACCTAGAGGTCTAATTCACAAGGCAGTGAAGCAACGTCAGGAGATGCAGTCCAGTGTTAGCCGGTGACCAACATCTGGTTCATACTCCACTTGTTTCCTTACGATCCCGGAGCCCATATGCACTATTGATTTGGAATTACGGTCTCCAAATTTTCCGCATGACAATGTGAGCATTTCGAGTGGGTGAGCTAGATGGCCTCAACTTCAGTCATACATAACATAAGAAAAAACGTTTGTCTATTCGCATATCTTTATTCTAGTTGGACTATGGATGAAAAATGTACTAGTTAAATTATGACGAGAAATGACTTAAAACTGTAGAGTGTAGCGATTGGTTAGTATCACTACCACTCATATCTACAGTATGCTTACGCGAAACTGGTATATTAAGGAACTGTAGGTGAATTGGATTTTTTTGACATCAGTCAGTCAGTTTTGCAACGTAGGACCAGGCATATATATGCATCGATCCAAGTAGTCGACTACTTCACTCCCTATCTTTAGTGCAAATGTTAACGCAGGCCAGTCCTGGAGCAACAACCTGCATTTAGGGGGGGAGAAACGCATCCCGAAAATTCTAGCATTGCTGCTCAGTGCTACCCAAAGACTCTGAATTTTATCAGCGTCTTCACCAAACAGGACTGTTATCTGCGTATTCCAAGTCAATGAGTTTTTTATTTACTTATTTATTTGAACACATAAATATTGGTGCAAGGGGGCACCAGATATATATGCGCCACACAAAACAATGAAAATGGGAAAAGGGGCAAGATGCATATGTAAAAAAATGAGTAATGGTGGGGGAAACTGATATGTACAACCAGAAGAACTCTCTGTTAAGGAGGCTATGACCACTCTTTATGAAGAAAGTAAAAGGTTACAGCAGGATCGCCACTGGCTTCTATTCTGAGCCATATCTGATAACGTCTCTAGCCACTGTGTAGCACCATCTCTCGAACCCCAGCCAGGGAGTCAAACAAATAAAATGACGCTTTCTGCTCACAATGCTATTCTCGCTCATACCAAAAGTCAGACAATTTACATTATTATTATTATTACTACTAAGTCAATGAGTGGATATCCTGGAAGATCAACTCCCGAAAACTAGGTCGACGAGAACGCTATTTCCAGCAGTAGTTCTATGATGAAATCAAACAAAATTGGAGATAGTAGACAGTCTTGAAGGACACGACTGGAGGTTGTAAAATCAGATGACAGATCGCCATAAACTCTTACTCGATAAGTAGTGTTCGAGTAAAGAACCTTCACAAAGGTTTATGTACTCCTGAGGTACACCTTTCAATGACACTTTTGACATAATCATGTAGTGTCATCAACAATAATGAAAATAGTTGAAGGCCGAACATTTAATGTACATCATTATACTACTGTAATAAATAACTCGGAAAGGATGATGCAAAGGTTCAGAAAACACTGATTAGGAGGCTTACTGTTTAAGACGTAATCGACTCTCTCTCCACTTCACATTGCTCTCGAGAGTCTGTTCAGTACACTCAGCTAGTTTTTCGGCTGGTTTCAGAACAGGCTTTGCAATGGCTGATTCATTTCTGGTACTAGATTCTTGATCAGTTTGTTTGATGGAAGCAGGTGGGTTGCCAGTAGAAACTGAAGCTTTGTATAGATGAAATTTGACACGCTCCTGTTTCAAACCGTATTCTAACATTTTAATTCGTCGAACTAAGTCCTGCTTCAGATTTTCTTGTCCACGACGCTCACCTTGAAGGAATGCTATTCGCGCCTATGGATATAGTAAATAAAAATTAAACTGATGCTAATAAAAACAGGATTCTTGAAATATCGATCGGTCATAACTGGCGAAAGTACATGGTTTACTCTCACAACTTGCATCGACACAAGACGAAAGTTGCAATGAAGGATTAAGTCCTATTTCAAAAGTATTGGATAGTAACCGAAAAACACTAGAACAGCACTGGATTAGATTCCCCTTAGCTTTTTAAACCCAATTAGAGAACAATACAGCATCACCACCTTTTTAAGGGCCTTGAAATTCCGAAAACAGAGAGAAAGCAGAACTCAAGAGAGGATTTCATACGTTTAACAGCATTTACGAGACTGGTCACGTTAACACATACCGTCCACCCCTGATACCAAGTTCCAAGTCGAGTGAATCACGAGTCAGACGATCTCAAAGTGTTGAATACGTTGGAAAATGAAAGGGGATTATCCAGTTGGTTTTGACTACATATAAGTTGTCACTCCCAGACAAACAGAAAACTGACAAAGCGATCACTACCTTGAGCTGTTGAGGAATTGAAATGGTATAAACAGAACAGTCGGGTACGAAATATGAACTTGCAAAAGCATTTTCTACTTCATGCAATGTACATAAAAAATTGACCTTACGTTCACTACTGGGAATACTTGGTGTTTTAACTTTATTCACATTGCGTAACATTAACTATAAATGGCTAGTATTTAACCGCCATAACTAAAAAGATTAAACACCCGAGTCAATTAAAAATAATATAAACAATCAGACATTTAGCCGTATTTACTTGCAATTCAGCTCGCTCGACTTCCCATTGGGAGCGTTGCATTTCCAGACGATTCCATTCAGTTTGCAAGAAATGTAATACTCCTTGAATGGTATAGTGTGGAGCATTTTCCTTAGTGTCTATTGCACCAGTTTCTTCACCAGGTCTTCCATATGGCTCAGCTCCAACACGTTCGAAGATATCAGTATTATCTAACCTCACTCCAGACATAACATTCAGTAACGCGCCTGTTTGTGGATAGGGGAACTTAAACAAACACCCTAGCCAGTTGATATACACATATAATGGTAGAACTTTGAGTGAACTGTTCTAGCTCATGCAATTAATTATAACTGTGGAAATTCAACCTAACTGTGTATGTTACTGCAAAATGTGCTGGAACTGTGCATTGGTAGTTAAATTCAGTAGTCCAAGACTATGCAAGAAACGAAGCTCTAGAGCAGAAAGCCTAATCCAAGTCTCTGAATGTTGCCATAACTGCCTAACATATGATCTAAAAACAATAAAACACACGATTATCGTAATCGTTGTTCGGAATAAGGGAAAGTGTCACATAAAATTAATAATTTTCGTAATCCCATTGGAATAACATATATTCCCTTAGTTGTATAACCTTTTATATGTCATAACGCTGTGCATTATGTAATACTGAGTGTCTTAAATGTACCAAGATAGGACACATTCAGTCGGTATGCAAAACTACTGTTCACTTTGCTTCAAGTTTACTAATTCTTTTAATTTAGATCCCAATAACTCGGCTGTATCTAATAATCATTTGTCTTTATCCACCGTCTGGAAAGGTAATGTTCATAATCAAAAGCGATTATATACATCCCTTGGTTCATTTGATGACTTCATTGTGGACACAGGTAGTATAGAGTCCATAATTTCATTCACGAACTTGAAATCTTTAGATCCTAATGTTGTGGTAAGACCCACTGATGTCTCAATACTGGGGGTTACTCGACACAAACTGCCTATACGAGGATGCTGTGAATTGCTAATAAGAGATTATTATTCTTCACATACTCCTTGTGAATTTTTAGTTAGTGAAACTGGTCCGTCAATACTGGGTTTAAAAAATCTGAAAAGGCTTAAAGTGGAATTCTCCTTGCTAGTTTCTACAGAGGATTCTGATCCTTTACTTAAAGAGTTGATAGCTGCGTGTGCTAAGTGTAGTGGAGGTATGAAAATTCAGCCTATAAAACTTCAAGTACCGGGTGATCCAGTCTTTCTTAAAAGACGAATAATTGATTATGGTTTTCAAGAAGCAGTACATAACACATTGAACGATTTGTGTGCGAAAGGAATAATTGAACCGATTCAATCCTTAGCATAGGGTACTCCTATGGTTACACCATTGAAGTCGGATGGTAGGGCCCCCAGAATATGTGGTGATTATAGAATAACACTGAACTTCCGTCTGTTGAAACAAACGTGCACGACGATGGAGACTGAAGATATTCTAAATCTACTTCGTGGTTCTAAAGTGTTCTCGAAAGATGACCTAAAAAGTGCTTATCTTCAAATCCCTTTAGATCAATCTTCATCTATTTTGACAACAATTAAGACTCCTTTTGGTCTGTTCTTATACAACCATTCCATTTTGTCTAAGTTATTCTCCAGCCATATTTTAAGAAGTTATGAACAAGGCAGTCAGTGATCTTGAAGGTGTTGAAGTTTATCAGGGTGATCTCAGTTGATCAAGTTTTCTTTTGAAAAGTTTGACAGATGGAGCTTCAGTAATGTGTTGAGACAATAAATTCCATTCGTTGGTAATCCTATGTGAAATTCTATAGTCAGTTGACAAGTAATTTGTTCTGGTCTTCTGAACTTTTTTAGAATGTCATCTAAACACCTCCGTCTTAAAAGATGATAAAAATGAGGGTATATCAGATGCAAACTGTACCCTGAGTCACTCCACCGAGCATAGTTCCTCAACTGGATAACTCCAGATTCATGTTTACTTCTCACTGACGCCCAACTGGGAAGTCCTTTATTCATATTCAAAAATTGCCTCCAATTCCAATATAACTTAGATGACGACCAGTTATGAAGAACTTTATTGGGAGCCCTCCTGAAATCAGTGCGCGCTAAATCTCTAGATAACTTTTGATCTTTCGAAGCCCATCAACTTTCACAGGCATGGGACACAGGTAATTTGTTCTAAAGTCATGCTAATTTACCAAAATTATCCTGTTTTCGTCAAGATACTTAGACAACTTTAGAATAATCTTCATCAAAATTTTAAAAACTACGCTGGTAATGTTTGTATGTTGAAAGTTTCCAGGTTTGTTACGTCTTCTGATGTTCCCTTGGTTTATATACGAATATGTGCGCTCAGAGTATCTTGAATACATCCCAACTCGTTTCATTGAGAGACTGGCTCTATTGTGCAATCTACCAAGGATGCTGAGTGTATAATGTATTGTATATTTGCTTCCCAGAAGTTCGGTCTGGCTTGGGCCGACACCTACTCGTTATTGACGAATGTGTGGAAGTGAAAGGCTAAGACTGCATGGTCAGTCTTACCTATAGGCGCATACAATAGGGGTCTGTGAGGTCATCTTCGTAATGGGTCAATGTGAGATCTAGTAAGGATGGTTTGGATCGCTGATCGTACCTAGGTACTTCTTACAAATGTTGCACTGGGACGCATTTGATAACTACATCAACTAGTTTCTGCTCGAAATGATTTTCTAACGATTCAGTCTGTAGAGGATCAATTCCTCTATATCTGACTCCAATAAAGAAATAATATCCCGCTAACTGAATATATACTGCAGGCTAAATCTCCTAGTAGAATTACGGGTTTATTCGAGATTATTCAAAAGCCTGAACACCAGTTATAGAGATAGTTTATTGTTGAAGCTCGGTAAAAATCCACAAGCGTACAGAAAGCAAGCACGCTGGGAAAACAAGCGTGTGTGTGTGAGTGTTAAAAATCCATATATATTTATGAGTGTTAATGGATTGTGGATAAATTATTGATTGTCTTTGTTTACAATCAATGAGAGAACAGATTAAGGATTGATGTGCAGACACATGCGCTCAATCAGACTCACACATAAATTTACAGTGGGTTAAATGTTAGGATTACAGAGAGCACACAAAAAATACAGTAGTTGAATGGGCTTGCTACAAGTCCTCAGATTTTTCCAGTCTACCATAGGTGCATCAGTCTGCTAAGATTAAGTATCGGCCACTGAATGACCAAGCATTGAAAACGTCTAGCAAGACCTCATTCACCTCACAGTTTAGACTACGGCATACGAGATCAATAGGCAGCTCATATCGTTTGTCTTTCAAACGACAATTAACTGATTCTCACATTCTACCTTCATGGTATATTATCAGTAACTCTGGAACAATATTTCTGTTGAACAGAGCTGCTTCTTTTTCTCTACTATTCTGGATTCTGTCAGCAACATGCAATAGGGCAATCTTTTTCAAACAATTGGAAAATGAAATACCAATACGTTTTTGTTGGTCACTACTCTACGTCAGTCCCTCAAGACCCAGATTAAACCGTCTCCATCCCAAGTAGTCCTGATGTGGATGTCTCAACTGATGAGAAATGAAGGACAGCGTGGAGGCAAAGAAAAAAAATGAAGAAAGATAGCCTGAACCAGCACTCATTAGTTCAAAAGTCTTTTTTAGGTTTATATACTACGTCACAGATTACTGAACAAAGTCATAAAGCAAGACAATGTTTAACCCTATCGTAGTTGTAAAATGTTTGACATCATCGAATTTTATTGTTGAAGTCATAAGTCAATTCAAGCTAGACCACTATGGAAAACCTGAAAGCACTGGACGGCCGATGCGCCTACTGGGGGACGCCTCAGCAGTGCGCATCCACGACCTAGCCCTGCGAGATTCGAACCCAGGACCTATCAGTTTCGCGCCAGAGTACTTAACCGATAGACCACTGAACCGTAATCCAACGGTGCTAATGTCTAACTTTAACCAATCCACGAATTTTGAGCAACCGTTCACGGGACTTGCTATCAAGCAGTCATCAACATACGCACTTACGAAGTTCAGACCACGGAAAACGTTATCGATGAACCTTTGGAAAGCCTGGACAGCATTTATTAGGCAGAAAGGCGTTCGCGAAAACTCGTAGAGTTCGAAGTGACTGATGATAGCGGTTTTTGGAGTATCGTCAGTAGCCATAGGGATATGGTCATAGGCTTTAACCATGTCATTAATAATAAGAATAATGTCGTTTTTAGGAAAGATGGTTTTATCTTTCAAGGTAGCCGTCAAATCGTGAATGTGAGGCAACGGGTAACGATCGGGAATGGTTTTTGCATTCAAACGCCCTTAGTCACCAGCTGAACGCCAATCGTTGCTTTCCTTTCTAAAGACCATGTGCAAGAGAGATGCTCATGGGCTGTTTGACGGTCTAATGATTCCTAACTCTATCATGTGGTTAAATTCGCTTTTAGCCAACCTCAGCTTTTCGGGAGTCACTGAGCGTGCTCTCGAGAATACAGGTGGTCCTGTAGTCGTGATGTGTAACAATGCTGTTTGCACACGGTGATTTCGGTTGCGGTTGGTATATTTCAGAGTACTTATCGAGTAATGGTTGACAGAATGGGTCTATTGTGTGCCTAATTGTGACTGGGGATAATCTTCAATCGGAAAAAGGAGTTACACAAACAGATAACTCTGCGTAGCAGAACCAAGCATCAATATTGTCTGGCCAAAAGGGCATTAGCTGAAACGAGGGTGATGTATGAGTCTTAACCTTAAGTAGCTTGGGATTCTTTATCGTCATGGCGAACTTTGAGTAAATAGATGAACGAGGGAAAATGTTCAAAAATACGATACAATATGTAAAAAATAATGTGAAGCACTAATTTATGAAGTTCCAAAAAGGAACGGACTCACAGTTTATTGGTCGGTGTACCAAATCACGTCGGGCTCACCAATGATGATACCACAGGCATTGTAGTTTGACAACAGTTTACCAGCAACACCTATAATTGAATCGTGTCCACCCAGTGAAATCAAAAGTCAGAAGCGAGGGGGTTCGAAGATACATTTGATAGGTTGTCAATATATCGAGAAGTGACTGATCTAAACTGACTAGCGATCGAAAGGGCAGCTGAGCATGGCGTTCTCACTCGTGACCTAGATCCTTCAGCTAGGAGAGTCTATTAAAACGAAGGTGACCAGCATCCGATGTCGAACACTTACAGAGCTACTGATTTCAGGGATTTATTTACCGCTACAATATATTTTTTTCAAATAAACATCGCGTCCACGTTGTGACCTGGGGAAGCGCACACCAGATCCACACTCAGTATTATTGTGTTAGAATTCTGGTTCCTTTAAGTATTTGTGCAATAAAACTTCTTAAGAAGTCTAGATTTTACAAATAAATTTATGGGAACCTGATATGAGCCCTGACCTTCAAAAAATATCATTTAAACTTCTTCTGGGTTTAGTAAGCTCCATAGCTGTTCACTGATATCAATTAGAAAGTAGGCAGACTGAAAATAGGTAGGCATAGGGAGTTAAAACTGCGAAGGATTTTTTGCACACTGTAAATGTTGGCAACAGCATCTGTCTAAGGTTATGAATTCGAAGGTCCTTCGATATGTACGACCAACCAATAAAATGTTCGCATGCCAAAGTTTCTTGCGAGCCATTAGGCGCAAGATCTCGCGCCACATGCATCTCACAAGTGATTCCTTGGACAAAAGCACTGACACGGTTAGAAATAGATACACTACGGATCTTGAAGGACATTTCTGGCTGCTGAGTATGGTTAGTTCTACTTTTATGAGACTCATAGACAGGAGCTAGTCACTGGTTTATATCATAGTTTGACAGTTGAGTATATTTATGTCCGAGTGAAATTTGTCAACACAATATTCAGATCATCCCAAGATAGTACAGAGCTACTAAGGTTTTTTATATACATGAACATTCTGGTTCAGCAGACGTTTTGTGATGGGAAACAGCAGAGAGAAAGTAGTACGGTATTAACATTTTATGGAAGGATTTAACTGGAGTTCAGCTTTAGGCAGATAACAATTGACCAACACCGAACTTAGCAAATGCAAATTTATTGATCTACACTACGCTTGGAATTTACATACTTCAACAAGAAACCAATAATCAGAAAAACTGCCTGGGACCAATGAACTAAGCCGTAATACTAATACCACGCTTCGACTGAACATACGTCCGATAACTATAACGCATCATCAGAGCAATAGTTACATGATTATGCGAAATTATCCTGTGTTGAAAGCTGAGTATTCACGTATTTAGCATCCATTTCGAAAACACACAATCTCTTCGCATTCAGTATGCTTACTTTATCTAGCTGGCTTTATTCATATCAACGATCATGCTTATTAATTTGTCCAGAAATTATTTTACAATACACATTTGTAGTGGAGGAGCTTTGTTTACACTAACTGGAGTTGGAAACCCATGAAACCTCGGGGGTAGGGATGAGATACACCGGACATGTATCACAAAAATAAACACATGGTTGGACAAAAGAAGTAAGAGAATATATTACTAAACACTTGATAACAAATAAAACCATACTCGGAAATCATTCTTAGCACAGAGCTAAACAAATGCAAAATTAGGTTTGAAATGTCAGGGTATGTGGTAGAAGGATGTAAAATTTAACTAGAAAAAGAATAAAATCCACAACGGTTAGTTGAAAACAAATTTCTACATGCACAAAACACTGGGTGTAGAGGTAAGTTATACATCAAACAATAAGATATCATAAGATTTAAAACAATTCATTGAACTAGACTAGTTAAAATTTAGAATCAATTATTGTAAAATAGAAGAAATAAACCTGGATTCAATCATATGAGTAAAATTAAAAACAAACAATCTAAACAACTAAAATCTATGTACATGTAGTATATCAAATTATCCAAAGAGGATGAAAACACCGGATAAATAGTGTTGAAGGAAATTTAAAAAAAATTGTTAAGCGAGCGTGACTAAATAAGCACAGTGAAATGCAAACAAATAACTGTTACGACCAAAACTATAGACAAGTACATTCGTGAATTATTAAATAACATTTGTTCAATCTGTGGTTTTTGATTGAGTCGTACAGTGCGGCGATACGATTTGGCGTAGACATGCTTTATATATTTGTCCCATTACAGATTGAATACATCTTAGCCATAGATCAACATTCTCGTTGGTCGATAAACATTCAAGTACAGATGAATCTCCAAGTTCAGTTACAGCTGCTTTCTTGCCTTTCTTAACAGAAGAACGAGAACCAAAATAGGGATGAATAAATGATCCCGGAGCCGATAGGCCACGTGTACGACCAGAGCTATTTACTTCTGGCGAAAATGTTTGTCCAAAGGACTGAGATACTCTAGAGCAAGCATGGGGATTTTGTAAGCCACTACGAAGAAACCAATTTAATGCTCCACTGGAACGAATAGAGTCAGGTTTCGGGAAAGGATTGGTTGTAGAGCTTTCTGTGGGAAAAGCCATTGGTCGGAAGCGATAGGTTTTGCCAAGAATAAAGTCAGTCAGCAAAAAGGAGTCTGGGTCTAAAATACCATTTCGATGTTTACCAGGTTCTGCTTTTGCGGCAGTGAATAATAAGTTGGGATTTGAAAGGTCACAAGATGTCTTAAGACGAATATTAGTACAGATCTCGGATTTACAGTCTGATTCTGTTAGAAGCTCAGAAACCTCAGCAATGTCTACTTCTGCCGAGTCATCAGTTGGATTCTGTAGTTTTTTAAAATCATTTCCTTTGCTCTGACAATTGAAAGCATTAAGTGCAGGAGGACTGAACAGACAATGGATTTGGCACTGATGAGCCTGAAACTGAATAGTAAAAAGCTATCAGAATCAGATTTTTAGGAGAACAATGTCAATGAAGAAACCACATCAATAAACAATATTTCTTTTTACACAGAAGTCTAAAATAAAACTTTGATACTTACCTGATTGCGATAGACTGCATTCTTTACTTTTGGTTCAAAATAAATCATGTAGGCAGTGAGACCATCACCTACCATTACCAAAGTAGCCCATAAACGACGCCATTTAGAGAATCCAGATGGTCGACACGTAGAGGATGGATTGTAAAACATTTGTTTTGTAGCTGTTGATCCTGAGACAATCACTGAAGAACCAGATAGAGAGGAATTAGAAGCATGCACTGATGATGTAAACATAGGACTATTTGAACAAACTGTGTCAAAACTTTGGTTGGTACTTGTTGTTGGTGTGAAACGGTATACAGTTCGACGTTGGACAACACCTTGACACACAACTCTAACACCAAAATAGTTAGGGACTACTGACGAGGACGAAATGCACGAACTGTTGTTGACGTGTGTCTCAGTAGATGATGAATTTTGCTTGACATTGGAAGTATTAACCACGGAAGTCCTAGTAACGAAATGAAGATTAATAGTAATATAAGTTGATTGAGAAGAGTGATAGTATAAAAAAGAATGTACAAGTGCATATATGCTAATAAAAACGTATATTTTTAAATACCACTCAATTCGATGGCCTACCTATTACATTCCTCACAGACAATTATTTCTTTAGATTGAAATAAATAGTTATACAATTGAAGCAAACTGAAATACGTAATCAGTAATAAGGAACGTACGACAGTGAAATAAATCTGCATCATTCCAATTATTTTTTCACAGTTTATCAGTCCATCAAGATGCATGGCAATGGAGTTGAAATAATAATAGCAGTATTGCTGATAGCAATAAAGAATAAAAGTAGTGAATTTGTGAAGAAAAAAACGAATAAAAGTATTGCTGCCGGTACTCTTTCACTATGAATGATTTAGAGATAGTTGTAATACCGACTGGAAAAATCAAACGATTGATAAACAACAATCTCCAACAAGATTAGAATAGAGAATTATGGTAAGCAACAATGCAAGCATGTTTGGGATACGACTCTTTCTTGACAAATGAAAAAGGTTGCTTCATGACTGACTTGCATCATCATCCGGATTATACATAATGAGTGAGGCAGATGAACGCATCGTCCCCTCCACTTATTTTGGGAATCTCACCAGTCCTGATGATCTAGTGACTGACGAAATCCGCACAAACGTTGAGAGCTCGATTGGACTTTGCCAACTTGCATCACCTGTCGTGCAGGTGAGACATCCCTTTACCAAACAAATGACGGATTCACTGAGCAGCAGTTCGATTCGTTCTACTTCATGGGTGTCAAATATGACCATTACGAATAGAGTATATTCGTACGTTACTAATATTCGATCATAGATGTCTTCGAAGGATTGCTCATGTGTTTTGGGAACACGGAGTAAGCAATGAATGGGTTAGGAATAAGCTGCTATGTAAGGATGGCAAATCGATTGATCAGGTAGTGAATCTGCACCAACTGAGGTGGTCGGAATATTTTTTACGTATCCTCAACCAATGCCTACCTCAACGAGCGATGTTGTTTGGTGTAGAAGCAGGCTGGAGCAAAGCTAGAAGCACCCAAACCAAAACATTTGGATTGAGCCATGTTAATAGGTACAGACTACCTGGAAGATGTCTGTGTGATCATCGTAACTAATGGTTAAAGACTATGAGTAACATGGCCCAAAATCGTTTGCAATGATGCAGGTGCATCCGTTATTTGTTGTCTTTCCCCAAATCCTGGGATTCTAAATTCGCACTTTCATTTCAATAATTTATATCTTTACGAATTATATCTTCGATTTCTAATATTTTTTATTACCACTGATACTGTTACTACCTCTACTATTCCGGGACTTCATCTTTTTGTGCTAATGGGGTACGGCAACTTGAACTAGTGTACGTACGTACAAGTTCTACATTGTGACTGACTGGTATCAATTTTATACTTAACTGCAAGGGTATATTTTTTCACTATTTGACCAAATAATCAATCAACACAAAATTCGAAACAACTAGACCTAAACATACAAACAGTAAAAAGAAATGCATTAGTGTAATTGTGCTTCTGAAAAAAAACGTGTGAACCATTTGCGAGAAATAAGACACACACAAAAAGAGAGCAGACTGAATGAAATTTCAAGGGATCATAAACAATAAAATGCATTACAAAGTGTATGATCCCAATTGGACAGATGATTATTATCATTTCATATGATATAGCACTATCTTATGACGGAATCATTCCAATTGAGGTCACCGGGTTTATGTTTTCGAACCCCTGAACTGTAAATACTCATATATGTGCGTGCGTATATCATGTGTGCAAACTTTTTTTAAAATTCCTTGCGTCTTTTGTAAATGCTGCCATATGATTTGTTTTGATCGATTTTGATTTTGTGACAAACAGACAGGCGGTATACAAATGAACGTGAAATATGCTTAGAGGTTAATAACTAACTAGGTAGGTAGATGGTCAAAGGTAAGATTATCCTATTTCGATAGACAAAACAACCAATGATACAACTGCCGCGTGTTGTTAGTGCCATGAAAGAAGACAAGAATAGGAAGTTAATGCTGTTCACCAATCAGTCAATAAAAAAATGTTTACACTTATTGAACTCGATTGTTTCTTTATATTTTTGTTTAACTCTTGTTTGGTGTGTGTGCAAGACAAACAGGTAGTATATACACAGAATAGACTATGTCACATAAACAAGGGTTTAATGGGCCTGTATAACTGCGGTCAATTGTCCCAGACAGAGTTCGTGCAAAAACCTCACAGACTGAACAATTCAGTATTCGGAGAATACAAAACCTTACAATAAATAATGATTAAATCAAGTTATATCCTACATGTCCAAGTAATCAGGAAGAAATTTTGAAACTAGGATTCGTATGCAGTTAACACTGGTTAGCAAACCATATCTATAACTGATGCATCCAGTAAGATTCGAAACTTGCATTATCTATCAGAGATGTTGTTACGATGCTATTTGGAACACGACTGACCCCTCAAGGGACTATGATATTCACTGGGTATTAATTACTGTCCAGTCCTCAGTGTTGATAAAATTCTATAAACAAAGTTGTAATATTTCCGTTTGCTTTCAACTGCCTAAAATACCGAGCCAGTTAGACTAGTGGTCAAATAGCAAATGAAATCAGAAAAATCTGACTAACAGTACAATAATACAACAAAAAGACAATGGTTACTGATCGTAACTCACTCATTTACCAATTATACGTTTATGAACTCGGAGTTTTGAGTCACAAATTTCCGTATAAGGTTAAGCGATACTATCCAACTGCCCAAACTGAAGTAAGCAGAGTGGGGTTTGAGCACATAATCTAGTAATTAGAACTAGTATCGTTTAACTACGAAAAAACTCGAAAATTCGTGATATTGATGATGAGAGAGATGAAAGTAAATATCATATAGGAAGTAGTATAGGATAAATCAATTCAAACAATCTGATTAAAAAATATATCACTCCTCACCTGATGATGGTACATCGTCAAGCTTACTGCAGCTAGGATCTATAGCCGCCACAGATGACGACGACAACGACGGCGGCGGTGTGGTACATGAAACATCTACAGCACCTAAAGAAGTTGCACATGCGGCTACAGCAACAGCTGACGAAGCAAATACATCATTCATAGAACATAAACTGAATTCTGACAAAAGATTAGTGCTGAAATTGTTTGGAAAGAATGTTAAAGTAGGAAAATAGACTTAATAACACGTTATTTAAAACTAAGTTTTCTTTTCTTTTCTAGGAAATGTTAAAATTATTACAAGTAAGACTTGGCAATGTTCACATGAATATGACTGCATGTTAGATCACTGGTGAATCTTACTGACAAGTGAATACCAATAAAGCAAACTTGTGTGAACATTAGTGACAGCATTTGACTGCTTAAACTGGAAGTGATTATGGTAACGTTTTTTCCTCAGTGCTAGATGGTTTAACATAGAATAATAATAAGTTTTATTTAGTGACGTATGTCTGATTACAGCAAACCATTCACAGCAAAAAAATCATCCAAAGGTGCAACAAAATTTGCACCTATTTGATTCATGTTGGCAGATGCAGACTACTTGGTTCGGGTCCACGTGACTATCGTAACCAATGGTTAGAGACTCTGGGTGACATGGCTCAGAATCTATCACAATGGCGTAGGTGTATACACTCTTTATCTTCCCTTAAAACCTTAAGATTAAAATTGCTTCATATCTGTCTTCCTTCCTATACTATATCCTTATATACAACCTATCTTTTATATACTACCACCACTAAATTAACTACTATGAATCCGGTGTTCATCTTGTTGTGCTAACGAGGTATGGCAACTTGGACCGATGCATATATGTGCCTGGTCCTACGTTGTAGCTGACTGACTGAAATATTCAAAAGATATATATAAAATATTATATAAACAGTGATGTTACCATTCATATTCATATCTGTAAATGATTACGATCCGTTTTATCCATTTGACATTTCTCTACATTGTGGAATAGATATTTAATGTATGAATATCATGGTAATAGCCTATTGTTTCTCTGAATGTCAGATGAGGAAAATACGAAAACTAACGTGACGGTATGTCCTAGGTTTTCCGATAAGTAGATAGGTTGAAAACTTCTTACAAAAGCGCGTTGGCATACGCTGTTAACATATATACTTAGCGAATCCAAGTAAGTCTAAAATATGAACATTTATGGGGATAAATGTGGTCCAGTAGTATGAAGAGGTTGTCGTGTGGTTTTCATTGTTATTTTAGACAACACCATTAGCATCCACTTTATGAAAAAACACGTGAAACTAGTACACTATTACACGTATAACCCTGTGTTGAAAACATATAAATGATTATTATGTGTATCTGAGACCATTTCACTGAAATCTCAGCATATAACTTGTAGCTCACAGAGCTTTACAGTTATATAATAGACTATGCAGTGGAAATGTTGAAGCAGTCACAAAAGTGACCCATCCAATGAGGAGACAAAACAATAAAAGATAGTTTAAGGAAATGTAGTGATGTTTTATCTGTTTACCATTTTCATTTCTCAAAAATGCCAACAAGATGAACACCGGATTCATAGAAATAGTTAATTTAGTGGTGGTGGTAGTATATAAAAGATAGGTTGTATATAAGGATACAGTATGGGAAGGAAGAACGTTATGAAGCAATTTTAATCTCAAGGTTTAAGGGAAGATAAAGAGTGTATACACCTACGCCATTGTGATCGATTCTCAGCCATGTCACACAGAGTCTTCAACCATTGGTTACGATAGTCACGCGGACCCCAACCAAGTAGTATGCAACTACAAACATAGCTTAGACTAGAAGTTAGTAACATCAAGCACTGATGCCATGTTTTGGTTTGGCCACCCCTAACTCTCTTCCAACCATCCCCTACACTATTCAGCATTGCGCGTCGTGGTAATCGGTGTTCAGACATACGTAACACGTGGCCTAACCATCTCAGTCGATGAAGATTCATCACCTCATCAACTGATTTACCATCATTCCCTAATACTCTGTGTCTAACCTCACTATTACTTGGTGATCCCAGCAGATGAGAGCAATATTTCTAAGGCATATGTGGTTAAATACTAGTAACCTACGAGTATCTTCTACTCTTAATGGCCATGTTTCACAGCCGTAAAGTAGAACAGAGCGAACTGCTGCACAGTACACTCGTCCCTTAATTGATAGACGGATATCTTGCCTTCACCATAGATGACGTAAGTTGGCAAAAGCCAAACGAGCTTTTGAATCCGTGCTGAGATTTCGTCAGACACTAACCCATTAGGGCTGGTCAAACTTCCAAGATAAGTGAAGTTATCGACGCGTTCGACTACTTCGCTCCCTATCCTTAGTTCAGGCGTTGACGCAGGTCAGTCCTGGAGTAACAATTTACATTTGGATGGGGAGAAACGCATCCCAAACATCCTGGCATTATTACTCAGTTCTAACAGAAGACTCTGTATTTTGTCAGCGTCTTCACCAAACAGGACTATGTAATCTGCGTATTCTAAGTCGATTAGTGGACCCCCTGGTAGGAGATCAATTCCTGAAAATGAAGTCGAAGAGATTTTGACCAATAAGTAACCTGCAGATTTTAGAATTGAAACAGATACACTCTACATTCAGGATTATTTTTCATGTATTAGACAATTTTTTACTTGTTAACTGCGATGCTAAATGAATAACTTATTTGTAATGTAATACATCCTATTGAAGTTCAAAAATAAATACATTATTTACATTTTTATTGGATGGAATTAATAGAAAGTAGACAATGCCTAATCAGGTATAATTAATTACAACAACTAAACTAGGTAGGGGGGGGGCTGGAAGAAAGCTACGGAAGGTCAAACTAAAACTTGGCATTAATCCAAAGAGTTATTGATCTATATTCAGCTAATTAGCACACACTATCTGGTTAAGGTCAATGCAATAACCGTGATTAATGGTTGAAAAAGGTTGGATAACGTGGTCCGGATCTAGTTGCAATGAAGCAAATGAATTTACTCTGTTTTACTTTACATCCTGAGCTTTGAAATTATTTTAGACCTTAGTATTTGTAATCTTTAAGACTGATCTTTTTTATTACGACTAATAATTCGATATTTATCGTGGGAATTTCATCTCACTGTGTTGATATTGTGTAGGAAGTTGGACCTATGCATAAATATGCTAGATTCTAGATTGTTTAAGACCAGCTGAATAGCTGGGCTAAGTATAATGATTAAGATTTTGAAAATCACAATATTGGTTACATAAAAAAGTATTTGTTGTAATTCAGTAGTGTTAGTGTATAGAAACGTCTTGGTATAGCTGACTACTATTGTAAAAACAGAAAAATAGAACTTTATGCTCTTACTAAGAACGATCGTAAAATATAATGATTATAATCAGTCAGTCAGCTACAACGTAGGACCAGGCACATTTATGCATCGGTCCAAGTTGCCATACCACATTAGCACAACAAGGTGGACACCAAATTCATAGAAGTAGTTAATTTAGTGGTGGTAGTATATAAAAGAAAGGTTGCATATAAGGATATAGTATAGGAAGGATGATGATTATAATAAGATGTATAGATGACTTACACTGATGACGTAGCTGGTATATTTGATTGTGAAACATCGCCAACAGGAAGTGATTCACTAACAGAAAACGATTTACAATAATTTGTAGATAATAACTTTGGACTGGCACATTGGTCAGTTGTTACGAGTGATTGACTGGGATTTAACTGTTCAGATTTTAATTCCGATCGATTAAGAGTAGAATGTTTTGTTTGTTCAAAATCAACAAATGGTCTTGGTGGAATTGGAGGTAAATGTGAACTTTTACAATCAGGAAAAAGAAACTCCAATTCTTGAGTAGTAGACTGAGGCTCTGAAGTGCATAGGAAATCGGAATCCGTCACCTAATAGGAAAAAAAACATATAGTGAAGTTTTCGTTTCTGTGAACTTTGCGTTATACTTCAGGTACTCGTTGAGTGCCCTCAACGCAATGGGTTGATCACAAGATGAAGTTACATTAATAGACAATGATAAAATTCGGATTTATAAAAATTAATTTTCAAGCAAAGTTCAATGTAAGTTTACCTTCAACAATTGAGGTGATTTCGATATATATTACACACTTCTGGAATCTATTTACTTTTATATGGCACATACAATGAATAGATATTATTGCAAATAAATGGAAAACAGACTTGAATTTAAACATAAACAAAGCAAACGGAGATTTCATCCTGCTGTTCAGCGAAAAATCAACAGCAATGAGGAGTATAATAACATGGAAGGAATTGTGAAACACCAATGAGTCATGATCCAACACAATTACCATTAGTTTGGTGACATCACGACACCCCCCTCTAGCTCTTCTAAGGTTACTACCGGTCCCAAGCCCATACAGTAGAGGCGGGTTTAATATGAAGTTAACAACCCCATTCCCTAGAAGACAACCTTGCTAAAAGAACGACAACCATAATAGAAAATCCAAACTATTTAAAATCGGTCCTACAAGTTCAAGGATCTTCACAAGAATTACAACGCCTCATGGTAAAAGCCCACATTCTGCGAAAATTTCGGGGCCGATGCCCCTCTTGATAGCCAGAGCAACAATTAATATACAAACATCGAATGTCCGGACAATGTAAGAGACCGCAAAGACCATTCAAATATAACTGCGGAAATAAGGAGATACAAATTGACAGTACTCGCAATCACCGAAACCCAATGGACTCAAGCTGAACACCGAAAGTTAGATACGGGAGAGATGCTTCTGTACTCTAGTCACGAAGAAGGAACTGCTCCATATACTCAAGGAGTTGTTCTGATGCTATCCAGAGAAGCACCAAATGCATTTATAGGATGGCAATCTCACGGATCCACAATCATCAAAGCATCAGTCACAATAAAGGAGGGAATCATACTGAATGTTGTACAACGTTATGCCCCAACCAATGATAACAATGAGGACGATAAAGGACAGTTTTATGAGAGGCTGCAATCGATCATAGCGAAGTGCCCAAAAAATGACCTGACCGTCCCGATGGCAGACCCAAACGTCAAAGTCAGAATGGACAACACTGTGTATCAAGATATCATAGGACGACATGGACTAACTGGGAGAGAAGAACTAAAATGGTGAGAGATTTTCAGATTTATGTGCATTCAACAAGTTGGTTATAGGCGGTACAATATTCTCCCACAAACACATACACAAAGCTACGCATGTTTCACTGGACCACACTACACACAACCAGATCGATTATATTTACATTACTAAGAAATTCCGAAGGTCAATGGAAGACGTGAGAACTAGGAGAGAAGCTAACGTAGCTTCCGATCATCACCTATCTTTATAGAACACTATTTACATGGTGGTTGTCAAGATGAAACTGAAGCAAAACAAACATTATACAGATGGAGAAACAGAATTACAATTGTTCAATATGACTTCCTTCAAGATACTGACAAACTCAACTAGTTCAAGATAACTCTCAACAACAGGTTCCAAGCCTTACATGACCTACTCGAATCAGAACAAACTACTATGGAGGATAACTGAAAACGGATCAAAGAAGCACTACAACGTGTAAAGAGGTTCTGGATTGCGACAAACATGATTATAAAGGATGGATCTCTATGAAAACCCTGCACAAGATTCACGAAAAGTAAAACAAGAAGATAGTAATTAACAACAGTCGAACACGAGCAGAGAATTCAAAGCATAAGCAGACTACGCAGAAGTGAACAAGCAAGTGAAGGTGAGTATTAAAGCCGACAAGCAGAAATACATGAGAGAACTAGCAACGACGGTGGAAAAAGCTGAACAAGATAGGAATATGAAACATCTATATGGTACGAAGAAACTAGCAGGGAAATATAGTAAACCGGAGACACCCGTCAAGGACAAAGAAGGAAAGACAATTTTTGAAACTCAAGGACAGAGGAACAGATGGGTAGAATACTTCAAGGAAACAACTATATGGTATAACGAAGAAACTGGGAGGGAAATATAATAAACCAGAGGAACCCATCAAGAACAAGAAAGACAGGCCCTTACTGTTTGCCTTTTTGTCACCAATTACATCGGATGATGATGTTATCGAAATATACATCCCGACTGCCCTTGTATATAATCACCGACTTAACTCGTGTTAGTGAGCGGAGTAAAAATTAGTCAAATACGAGAATGAATCTCGAAAACGTATATTTCACACAATCGTCGATCTGAAGAGACAATCAGGGAAACGAAGCGAAACGAAATAATGTGCGGTAGAGGTGTGTCAACTCTATTTGATCAAACGTGACTCGATTTTTATAGTCAAACAAAAACAAGTTACAGACACTTTATGAATAGGGTAAGTAATTAACACATACGATCATATGAAAACAGTTAGGGTTAACAAGAGTAAAGTGACAAGGTCAAAATATGGATTGAAGAGAATGTATAAAGAAGTTTGTCCAGAAGCTAGAATAGCCTACATGGGCTTGACATAGTGCCAGTCACTACAAGTAAACTATTGAGATTCAAGAACAGAGGAAAAGATAGGTGGAATACTTCGAGGAACTGCTGAATAGACCAGCCCCATCGAATCCACCGGACATCGAAGCAGCACACACAAACCTTCCTGTAAATGTCACTCAACCAACGATCGAAGAAATTAAGATGGCCATCAGACAAATCAAGAACGGGAAAGCAACAAGACCTAACAATACACCAGCTGAAGTGCTGAAGTCACACACAGGAGTAACTGCAAACATGATTCACTTAACTATAAGGTACTTCATAGATTTTCTCTTGTTTTTCAAACCCTAATTCTCAATAACTTTCTCCTTTGCTCACTTCAGGCTACTGATAATCCACGACAATCTTCCACTTGTTTGGAATCAGTTTCTGTTAATGATAAAACTGAAGTACATGTTGGAAGTCTTGGTTTAGGAACAGCTTTAGCCGTTGCTTATGATCTATGCAGTGATACTGGAATTGTGAATCAGTTCAATACCAATGCTAATTTATGTGCTTCAAATTCTCAACTAGCCAATTTCCTTTCATTATCTGCAATCAAATCACCGACTTCACAATTTTCAACTCATTGTCGTGGTACATCTTTATCTGACCAACATACATATAGTATTTATTCTATTCTATTTATTCTTTGACCTTGTATGACTATGCCCTGCCGACTCACCAATCGTAATTTCGTGTTTGTCACAAAACAATATATATAGTGAATGAAATTATCTCCACTTGGAGCCCCACTGAGGCTACTGCCGATCCCATGCCCGGATAAAGAAGGAGGGTTGAGCATGGGGTTAGCGAAACCATTCCGTAGAAAACTAACTCGCTAAAAAACGCTAAACAGAAAAAATAATTCAGAACATTTAGACTCTGCCCTGAAAGTAAGGTCTTCATTTGGAAGAGTTATGACGCCTCATGATGAAAGCCAAGTCCCTTCGGAAGTCACGAGGCTGATGTCCTTTTCTGACAACCAGAGCAACCATTAGTTTAAGTAAGTGAATGAAATTTCTTCTCACACCACTTACGTATACACAAAATCTGTTATCTTAACACTTTTCATTTTACACCACATGTCTCTTACACACTAAAGCAAATACCTACTTGGATGACCTATTTAGTATACAGTTAACCAGAGAACCATTTAACTTTTTATATCCGATAATTTTGATGTTTGGTTATATTCCTTTGAAAGAGCTTGGACCAGATTGCCAGGTGAAACGTTTAATTTACTTCAAATTCATTCGCTGAGATTTTACAAATATATTCTTCCCCTTTAAAACGATATTCGGTTAGCTGACTCATTTTTCCTATCCTTTAGTTACCATTCAGTATGTTATATACGTCTCTTTTCCCTGTTTAATAGACTGAATTAGTTGTTTATTTTTGAATACTAACAGTGTTGATTTACGTTTGAGATAGAGATAAAGTTTTTCAAGCCAAATAGCTTCTTCTGACTTCGGCTAAGCTAAGAATCTGAGTTCGACTGTCTGGGAATAGTTTAAAAATACATCTGTAGGAAATTACTTCCTACAGCAAAGGTGAATGTAAAAAACGGTTAAATTACCATTCAGCTGAATGTTGTCAATGAATGTGACAAGTAGGTAGTTTAAGTTTCGTGAAAAGTCATTGGCTGGACACATTCTATCGTTTTGCATCACCAATCGATCAGTATTGTACTCACCAGTTCATAAACCAACAAAAGCGCACATAAATCAAAACCTGCTATTAATACTAGATAACCTAAAAAGTACATCTGCAACACAGAAATCAAAATTCCAGTCAATATGCGTTTCTCGTTCAGCAACAGTTTGACCTTAAAAACCAGTAATGTAAACCTTTACATACGAATAAAAATGATCAGACCACACTGAAATGGTATCAGTTTGATTAAAAACCTACTATTGTATCAAAAGTGAACAGACGTAGTATAGGTATGCCACTCTTCATACTATTAATATTTATGAATGAATGGATTTCCTTAATTATTTGAAATATAATGTTCCAAAGATATAGCATACTTAACTTAATAAAAATCTATTGAGCAGTCAGAACGGAAATCCGCATATAACTAATCTATTTCAAATAATTATGTATGCGCAACCACCAGTCTTTATATAGGATAAGGTCTGTATGTCGACGATTATTTATTGAAAGTTTGCTATACGAAAACAATGCTATGATACTTGTAACTAAGCTGGCAATAAACGACAGTAAACCTGACGCTCAAACAGATTATTTAGACTAATAATGCAAAGACAGAAAGCACTAGTATGTAGCGTTTACGATCCATGAATATGAAGAACAGTCTACCATTAATGACAAGTTCGTAAGTAAAGATGGACAGTGGCTAGTAGTGGAATACAGGACGCACCTTTCGTCCTATCTGGGACTCGTGGGGTGTATGTGCCTGCAACATGCGTCCTGGATTCCACTGCTAGCCACTATCCATTTTTACTTATAAAGCTTGTGACTTAAAGCAATATGGAGGAAGTGCACACAGAATACACATTTGATAACAAGAGACTGATCACTTTCAGTCCTATACAACAATAGGAAGATACAAGCAAACAATAACAAGTGAATAAAAAGTTCGGTTTGAAAAGAATTTGTAGTTAATTGATGGGACCAAAACTGAATCTTTTTTTCTACCCGCAAATGCCCTGGTACGGCCAAGAGTGCGGAGAGTCTGCTCTCCCTCTCGAAATGCTCTCACATCGCCACGCGAATATATAGCCTCTGTCAGGGAAGTCCTACTCACTGCCTTCTCACATCAGGGGTGTTGTTTACGAAAGTGAGAGGACGAAAAGCGAATGTTCTGCGCTTTAACCCGGCTGGTGGACACGGAGGGTCCACTTAGGGGAGTTGGGAAACACTGATTCCAAACCAATGGTGCACATGGGCTCCAGGATCCTGATGGAACGAATGGCGTATGAACCTATTGTTGGTCACCGGCTACCATGGGACTGCATCTCCTCACGATGCTCCATCGCCTTGTGGATTAGACCTTTAGGTCAAAGGCTCGGGGTGTGGCCCCTAAGAAAACCACCTGCTTCAGTCTGGGCACCTGGGCAGTATCACAGCCCTCACACAAATCAAATGAGATTTGTATGGCGCATATTTATCTGGTGCTTTTTGTACCAATATTTATGTGTTTAAATAAATAAATAAAATAATGTCTACTGTTAAGCACTTTTAGAACCAGCGAGTTGGATCCCTTAAAATAAAAGCGAACAGGAAACCCTGATAGCCGTGCAGCCATCAGACGCCATGGTACGGCCGAGAGTGGAGAGAGTCAACTCTTTCTCTCTCTCGAAACGCTCTCATATGGCCACATGCATACAACCACTGTCAGGGAAATCCTACTCACTGCCTCCTAGCGGCGAGGGTGGTTTACGAAGTTGAAAGAACGATAAACGAATGTTCGACGCTTTACCCGCGTTGGTGGACACGGAGGATTCACCTAGGGGAGTTGGAAAACCCTGATTACAAACCAATGGTGCACATTGACTCCAGGATCGTGAGGGAACAAATGGCGTTTAAACCGATTATTGGTCACCGGCTACCATGGGACTGCATCTTCTGACGTTTCTTCACTGCCTTGTGGATCAGACCTTTATGTCGAAGGCTCTGTGAGTGGCCTTCTAAGAGAACCACCTGTTTCGGTTTGAGCATCCGGGGAGTATTCCAGCCCTCGCACAAATCATTAAATTTATGTGTCGCATCTCTATTTGGTGCCTACTTGTACCAGTTTATATTCGAATAAGTAATTAGCCGTGCAATTTAGTGGATGAGTTTTCTTCCTTAGGATAATCATTTCGTTTCTGTCCCTGAAACTGGGTTGTTTATTCCAATGCTTCCGTAGGATTGATGATAAACCGTGCTTTTATCAACTAGCTGACCTATATTTTAGCTAAAATCTGGAAACTGGATTTAATCCCATGTGACTGGTCGCAATCACTTATCGTCGCAATATATAAGGGGTCAAAATCATCACGTGATAACCACAGACGGATTAGTTCAATTGATATGGCATCCACAATACTGACCTTAATAACATATGTTTTTGGCCCTGCGTTGAAACTGACTGAATTATTTAACGGCTAAACATTCCGATACTGAGACTATATTGATGATATTTATTTTGTTTTAGTCACATTAATTTTACTATGGGATTTTAGACTATGTAAAATTAACTTTTCTAGAGCGCCTAAATTGATGCAAGATCACAGAATGTTTGAAGTTAGACCCTAACACTATTAGATACCAGCTTAGTGGTCTACAGGTCAAGTGTTCGCGCGCGAGACCGAAGGTGCTTGGTTGGAATAACGTATGTGGGGTCTAGTCAGCTGTCTAAATTAAGTTAAAGTTGTTTAAAAATCGAATTGCTGTATCCGTGTAGTCATGGGGCTATATTGCTAGTGACTAAGCAAAACCTTCATTTGAATGGATTCAAGTAAACAGAAAAATTTAGAAAGTATAATGAACACTCTAGCTCTTTAAATGTTGACGTAGACATATTCTGATAGCAGGGAGATCAATTACAAAAATGGTAACTAAGATTTAAACAAACACACTCTTGACTGTGAGATCAAATCAAGTCTAATTTAAAGAAATTCAAAAACTGTTGCTCCTCGACAACAAAAACACAGAGAATTTTAAATCTACAGGTAATTTAAAATGAACTTATGTTGAGATTATCAACATGCAGATATTAATTCTAAAAGAGTGTATAATTTAACACAGACTTTGACTTACATTTAGGGGATTTTTAGGTCTAGGTAATGTGGAGAATTCTCTCCGTAGATGTTGTGCTTGAGATGTCTCGTCTTTATTAATACCTTCGGTTTGTTCCCAAGATACTTTACGTATAGATTGGGGTTGATCGTATTTGCATTCCAATAATTTGTTTAAATTTGAATTGGATACTTGTATGGAATCGTTTATATGATCATTTGAATGTGTAATGTGTTTCGTCATCAGTGTAGGTAATAGATCTGCTTCGAAACTAGAATTAACTGTTGCACCTTTACATGAGACATTAGATCCATGACGACTGTGGTTTTGATAGTGATGAGAATTTTTCGTATTATGAACGAAACTTGACAGCTTTGACGGCGATCGGAATCCAAATCCACTATTCCAACCGTCAAATGTTAACCCAGTATTGTTTGAATGACCTGCGCTTGTTGATGAACTATTTTGATTCTTTAAAATATTACTGCTGTCTAAATTGCTATTATTGGGACTAGGGATGGTTGAGGAAGTTGTTCCGTATATTTTCTGTGGTAAATATGACAAGGATGGTGTGGGTAATGTAGGAGGAGGTTCTAAAATAAGCGAAGTTTTATAATTATCTTCTTCTAAAAACTTCTGTAACTCCTCTATATAGCGTTGAGCACATAGATATGCATTGAGTGTTTCATCCACAGCAAAGGCTAAATAATTCGAATAAGAAAAAATGCATTAAATCTCTAAAACATTTCAAATCAGATTTTTTAAACACAAATAGAGTGGTAACAAATCAAGTTTATTGTGTGGTAACTCGAGAAAACGTTCAACTGCAATAGCTCAACGGGTTAAGCAGTCGATTTTCAATCATTAAGCTGCAGGTTCGAAAGTCGTTTCACGTACTTCAATTTGGATAACCAAACACTAACCCTCAGTCAATGTGGATTACACACAAGTACAAAGTAAGATCAGTGGGTATGAATAGTTTCCTAATAAATATGAGTTAGTCAACATTTGTTATCATAAAACTCAAACAGAAATTAGAGGAGAACGGGAGAAAAGTCAAGTATACATAGATGTTAGGGGTGTATAGATGCTAGCTTCGCAATCAAAACATCCGGCTAAGACAATAAAAATCAACAAAATTAAAGGTATTTTATCGCTAGTGAATTTAAAGAATAAGTTGTGTAGGATGAAAAATAACTGCTCGATGATAAAACTGAGAGACATCTAGTATGGAAACTTGGAGAGACACATATGTACCAGGATCTACGCCGTTTACGGTTGACTGAAACGTATCAATTAATAAATTCCCAAAAGACACTAAACATTTCCTTAAGGGCGGATATAATTAGTGATGTAAGCTACTAAAAAAGGAAGAAATAAACGTACTGATGAAGTCAAGATAATTGTTCTAGCACCACTATTTTAAATCGTTTCTCAAATGCTAGAAATCAATAATGGGTAACAGCATTTTAGCTTGGATCAATAAATGGTGTCAGAAATTCAATGATAAACATATGGGAAATGTTTGATATAGTAGAGAGATTTCGCGCTTTCTGATTAACGACGATTGGACTAGTTGGAAGGTATTGGAGTCAATGTAAACGACAGGATACTTTTTTCAAATAGGTGTGAAAATGTCACTATAATAAACATAGTTGGAATGTGCGGTTTATTGGATAGTATTTTAAGATAACTCGACAAGTAAAGGATGATACGGGAAAAATAAAAAAATAACACTGAATTGTTTTAAAAGAAGAGTACCTCAATAGTAAAAAGCAAACATAAAACGTCACTTAATGATGACTTATTGAGAAATTTTTGGTCTTAAAACAGAAGCTGAGGAATCCTAACGAATAAATATATGTCAAGAAAAATAAAAACATCAAAAAGGGACTTTAATCTAACTCACAGTATTCAGATTGTTGAAAATATGCTATTTTATCAATAATCGAGTTGATTTTCGTGAACCATATGGCAGTTGGCTTTCCATTTATACGTGGTTGAGCCACATTCGTATACGTTAAATCAGATAAATATAAACCTAAAAATGATTAAAAAAAAGACATTTTAATAGGTGGTAGCTAGCAAGGTGTGTACGATTTAATTCTTACAAAACCCAGTCATGATGGCAAAAGGTAACAAACGGGCGAAAACCAGTAATAAAATAGCTAAAACAAGCCGACTAATTTCCAAAAGTTTGATTATTAATGCAGTGCACTTAATAAATTAAATCTCTTGGTATTGAACCTTGAGGTACAATGAAGTGATATTACTTGGTTACCAGAACGGAAGATGGAGTAGGTGTCAAAACTTCGGACTAACACACTACTTCAAATAGTACAATTAGATAACCGTTACAACTGCATTAATGAAGAAAACTGGGTCGTAGCAACTAATACTTGGAAAAAGTTGTGATTAAGCATAAAAAGATCAACGTTTTGACTGGTGAGAATCGTATGTGAAATCCAAAACAAACGGACGCATTTAAACTGCATACTCAATATCCATTAAAAAGACTGGCAAGTGGATAACATTTCAGAAATTCAAAGAACGTTTCTTGATGAAAAAATATCATGCACCCATCACAATTAAAACAAACTAACAAAAAGAGGACGATCAACAAACTACCCCACGTCTTACTGTAAATTTGAACTCAAATAAAGAGTCGCTCCACGGGGTTATTAAGCATCTTAAAGATGGAAAACATGTCTAATATCCCATGTCTTCTAAAAGATGCAGCGGTCAGGAACGTAAAAATTTCACAAACACATGAGCGACTTTTACTAGATAAACGACCTACCAATCACTTAAGCACAAGTTGGGCAGTCATAGATAAATACTTGGTAGACTAAGAATTATGAGAAAGTTAACGGAACCGTATTCACCTGACAGCAAACCAACTGTTAATATAAATTTTATGATAAAAATGGTACCAATGGAAGTATACATGAATCCAGTTATTTTGGTCATTTGAAAGAAATTAGATTGTGACGGTATAAGTGATGTCTTACTTACTTACTCCTGTTACCCCCAATGGAGCATAGGCCGCCGACCAGCTTTCTCCAACACACTCTGTCCTGGGCCTTCTTTTCTAATTCTACCCAACTTTTGTTCATTCTTCTCATGTCTGTCTCCATTTCTCGGTGTAATGTGTTCTTTGGTCTTTCTCTTCTCCTTTGACCTTCAGGATTCCATGTGAGGGCTTGTCTTGTGACGCGATTGGGTGACTTCCTCAATGTGTGCCCAACCCACTTCCAGCGCTTCTTCCTGATTTCTTCCCCCACTGGAATCTGGTTTGTTGTCTCCCACAGTAACTTGTTGCTGATAGTGTCTGGCCATCGGATTCGAAGTATCTTGCGTAGACAACTATTAATAAACACTTGTATCTTCTGGATGGTGGCTTTCGTAGTTCTCCACGTCTTCGCCCCATACAGTAGAACCGTCTTGACATTTGTATAGAAAATTCTAACCTTGGTGTTGGTTGACAATTGTTTTGAGTTCCAAATGTTTTTCAGTTGTAAATATGCTGCTTTTGCTATGCCGATCCTCGCCTTCACATCTGCATCTGATCCACCGTGTTCATCAATGATGCTGCCCAGATATGTGGTTTCCACATCCTCCAAAGCTTCCCCGTCAAGTGTAATTTGATTGGTGCATGTTGTATTGTATCGGAATGTCTTGCTTTTCCCTTTGTTTATATTGAGACCTACTGCTGCTACACTGGTCGTTTTCTCCTGCATTTGTTGTTGCGTGTGTGATAGAAGAGCCAGATCATCTGCGAAGTCTAAATCTTCTAGCTGCATCCTAGCTGTCCACTGTATCCCGTACTTCCCTCCAGATGTCGATGTCTTCATGATAAATGATGTCTTGCAAAGACGAAAAACAATTGACATGAAGTATATGGGAGAAAATCTATGAAAACCATATTACAAAACTGTAAATCGTAGCTCGGGTTAAGCATGAGACTACTTTGGAAAACTGAAAATAACACCTGGAGGTTTAGAGTTTAGTAAAATACAATACTTCATAACCTGGAAGGAGGGATGTGTGAAGTGATGAGCTAAAACACCTGACTGAGTAACCAAGATCAAACAAACATTACCTAGATAAGGGATACCAGGAAGACTGATAGAATTCATATGTTCACGCTGTCTGCGACAATTATCATTCTGACTAAAAAGCTCCTCCAAACGCCTGTACGCTGCACGATCTTTGTTTCCAAGACCAGCCCATGTGTGCCTCAAACGATAAATGCATTCCACTTGTAGAGCAGATATGATTGACATGGCAGAATACAGATTATTGAATTCCACGAGTTTCTGAAGCAAAAAAGTAGGAAAAAGAATTTCGTAAACTATTTGAAAACACACTGTTTAGTCTTTAACAGAAATATTATATCTAAAACAGTCGATCTTGTTGGTGACTTGAAGGACGTTTGAAGGAC
Organism: Schistosoma mansoni; assembly: GCF_000237925.1. NCBI lineage: Eukaryota > Metazoa > Platyhelminthes > Trematoda > Strigeidida > Schistosomatidae > Schistosoma > Schistosoma mansoni. The sequence continues at coordinate 381,380 of NW_017385993.1, read as the reverse complement.
TGTGATATAATAGTGCAATACATTTCAAATACCAAAACGTTCCGAAGACTTTAACGAACACAAACTTACTTTAGAGATTTTGATAAAAAATGACAACATCTCAGTTCTCTTTGAAACACATGAGTACTTCAAGATTTCTTTTTGAACCCAGAAATTAATCTAAGGACGTTAAGGCACACAATGAGTTACTTGATTAAACCATCTAGTTGAAGCAACGATATTCGGGGCACACAAGTGTTTTTCCCTGCCATTCCATTTTAGACTTGCGAACTCCTATGAAACACATTAAAGCGTTCTCCCTAAGACTTACCTCTCTATGTATGGCTTTGAAGTATGAAAGTTCTATCAAAGTGATTTGTTTCTGAGGAGTTATTCAAATGGTAGACTTACTGCAAATTCTTCAGAGCTGACTTTCGTAATATCAGCAAAAGCTACATCTTCAGCTAGAGAAGAGAATGGAGTATGGTCAGAAGTTAGAGGCTGGTAGCATCCTGTTGACTTTACATACTCCATCAAAATCAACAACTGGCTTTGTGTGAATAATCAGAAGAAAAAAAATTTCCGATTTATGTTTTTTCCTTTGATCATGAACACAAATCGGTTTAGCAAATCATCCCAAAACCAGAAAATTGCGCCAAACAGCAAAAACGAAAACTGCGCATTATTCGTCAGCTTAAACAACTAAAAGCCTAAATAATAAATAGAAACAACAGAAACAACATTCAGACGCAAAAAGTCGTTATTATATTTAATATAACATTGTTTACAACTTGAATTTTGAGCGGCAATTTAAGTCAAATAGCAATGCCTGACTTAAAATGTCCATTCCTGTGAGTCACTTAGGAACAACTAATATTGTGTTGGTAAGTAGCGAATATTTTCTTACCACTATCAACGGATCTAGTTTGCACACCATACTCAGTATTTACTGCATATCACTGGGGACGTTTTGGTCATAAATAAGTGATTTTCTAGTATTTGTACCGAGTTTCAGGGATTTTGAACTTTCGCGGTATTACTTTAGGCTGAAATTTCTCTGGTTCTCTGGCAAAATGTCCCAGAATTCCAGCTTCGATGATTTCTCTTCTGACTCTTAAATATTTCGGTCTCTGATATTTTGTAGTCTCTTTGAAAGCAAAAATAAAAATGTTAAACGTCTATCGTCATGAAATATCCAACTTTTCACTTTTCCTGTTATGAGAAGTAAAGTTTGAGTTTCGGTTTATCGAGTTAAAATAAGACTGCAAACTAAATTGTTTCTACTGTTATCAGTCCATTGGCGTACACTCAACTGCCACTCATAAGCTGAAGTAGTTAAATTTTGCTCCCTCGTTTAGTTTTGGTTGTTCGTACGAAAATGTTGAGTGTGTGTAGTTTTAGAAATGGAAGATTTAGTCAACGAGAATGTTGATGGCGAACTAAATGAAGTTAGGTGCTGTCAAAAATCTTCTGTAGTCGACAGTTCTCGTTTGATGAAATTGAAGTTACCCTAAGAAAAGTAGTCTAATGATGGATAACTATTTGATTTAGTTACTTGCCCCCATATTCCAGAGGAAAACTTATCACAGTACTTGAAACACTTTACTGTACACGTTGTGGTTGCTTTATGTATTTTACAGCTTCAAGATCAGCACCTGCGATCCGTAAAATGATGGAGTGCTTTTTTGACGTTGAAATTTTAAAACCTTGTTTTGTCAAAAGTCATCGTAAATATAAATGTTGGCCATTATTGAAAAAAAACTCCCTTGCTGTCACTCTCTAATCTGATTTTTCTTGCTCGTAGCACTACTTTTCTCTAAGCATCTCTATCGTTTAAGAGCTCCAGCAATTACACTCAAGGTCATTTTTAACGTAGGATATAATGCAGATGTCGATCTGCACAGATAGTAATGTTTCATCAAAAAATTGATGAATACCACCAAACTGAAAATCTTATTGTCTACACCATACTAGTGATCTCCACTGGATCGTCACGACAAACTGATTAAACCATCCAACCAAGACAACATTTGTGGTTGTAGTTGTCTCCATAGCTTTTCATCGTAATGGCAGTTCTGTGTACGTATATCGAATTACTATCCGCTCCATGTTCCCTCCACAGCTCAGGTAGGATGAGACCAATAAAGCTTAACGCACGCAAATCATCTATCCGTCCATACAGTTACTGAGTAATAATCTGCCTCGTAGGTAGACTAGGAATTCCTGGGGTGCTCATCCGATATAAACTATTTAGTACTCTGAGACGTTAAGTGGTAACTCAAAATGAACCAGTCGCATACATTTATTGACCTGTCGTGTTTTTAATCTCGGACATTTTGTTATCCGTCGCTTATCCTCATTTTCCAATCCGTATTTTCAAGCAAATCTTATAGCTCTCCATGCTTTGTTATTTTATGCTATTGAAAAGTGTGGCGACTGAAATGTGGGGCTCTTTTATATACGTTTGTCTAGTCCCTTACGAATTGTTTCAGTTTAATCATCGTACATGCTACCCAAAGAATCCTGATTGGTGTTTTTTCTAGCAAGATTTCTTTTCTACGGGGTGAGGTTGCCGACCTCATGGTCAACCCTTCTGCTTTACCCGGGTTTGAGACCGGCAGTAACTCTAGAAGAGCAACAGACCAAATTGCAACACTGCGGATAGTCGTCAAACAATCAGTTGAGTGGAATTCGTCACTATACATCAACTTCATTGACTATGACAACGCATTTGACAGTGTTGATAGGAGAACATTATGGAAACTTCTTTGATACTACAGTACAAAGTGGTGCATGAAGGACAGCTGACAGATGCATTTCCAGTAAGGACCGGATTCAGACAAGGCTTTATACTCTTCCCATTCCTCTTTCTTCTTGTGATTGACTGGATAATGAAAACCTCCACAGCTCACGGAAGGCACGGACTACAATGGACATTTCAGAATCAATTAGAGGATTTGGACTTCGCAGATGACCTAGCCATCCTATCTCATACGCACGAAAAATACAGACGAAGACAACTAATGAAGCAGCAGCCTGTGCATCAATAGGCCTCAACATACACGAAGGAAAAAGCAAGATTTTCAAATACAACACGGAAAACACCAACCCCAGCCACACTTGATGGCGAAACCCTGGAAGATGTAGAAACTTTTACGTATTGGGGAAGCATCATTGATAAACAAGGAGGATCGGATGCAGACGTAAAGGCGAGGATTGGCAAAGAAGGGACCGCATTCCTTCAATCGAAAAACATATGGAACTCAAATCAACTGTCAGCCAATATCAAAGTGAGAATCTTCAATACAAACGTCAAGACAGTCCTACTTTACGGAGCTGAAACGTAGAGAACTACTACAACCATCTTCAAGAAGATATTATTATTTATAAATAATTGTCTACGCAAGATACTCAATATCCGTTCACTGAATAACATCAGCAACAACCAAATATGGGAGAGAACAAACTAACTTTCATCTGAAGAGGAAATTAAGAAAAGACTATAGAAGTGGATAGCACATACATTACGGAAATCACCAATGTGCATCACGAGGCAAGCTCTAACTTGGAATCGTGAAGGGAAGCGGGAAAAGAGGAAGGTCAAAAAACACATGATGCCAGGAAATAGAAGCAGATATAAAAAGAATGAATAACAACTGCAAAGAATGCCCAGGACAGGGTTGGATGGAGAATATTGGTAGATATCCTATGCTCCTCCACGAGGTTTAACAGGCGTAAATAAGTACCTAAAGCAAAATGATATTAGTTGTTTCGCATTCTGCAATCATTTATTTATTTCAACACAAACATTAATACGAGGAGGCACCAAATAGATATGCGCCACATAAATTTAATGATTTGTGCGAGGGCTGGAATACTCCCCGGATGCTCAAACCGAAACAGGTGGTTCTCTTAGAAGGCCACTCACAGAGCCTTCGACATAAAGGTCTGATCCACAAGGCAGTGAAGAAACGTCAGAAGATGCAGTCCCATGGTAGCCGGTGACCAATAATCGGTTTAAACGCCATTTGTTCCCTCACGATCCTGGAGTCAATGTGCACCATTGGTTTGTAATCAGGGTTTTCCAACTCCCCTAGGTGAATCCTCCGTGTCCACCAACGCGGGTAAAGCGTCGAACATTCGTTTATCGTTCTTTCAATTTCGTAAACCACCCTCGCCGCTAGGAGGCAGTGAGTTTTTTTAATTCTATTTAAACACAAATATTGGTACAAAGGGGCACCAGATACATATGCGCCACACAAATCAAATGAGATTTGTGTGAGGGCTGTGATACTACCCAGGTGCCCAAACCGAAACAGGTGGTTTTCTTAGGGGGACACAACCCGTAGCCTTTGACCTAAAGTTCTAACCCACAAGGCAATGGAGCATCGTGAGGAGATGCAGTCCCATGGTAGCCGGTGACCAACAATAGGTTCATACGCCATTCGTTCCATCAGGATCCTGGAGCCCATGTGCACCATTGGTTTGGAATCAGTGTTTCCCAACTCCCCTAAGTGGACCCTCCGTGTCCACCAGCCGGGTTAAAGCGCAGAACATTCGCTTTTCGTCCTCTCACTTTCGTAAACAACACCCCTGATGTGAGAAGGCAGTGAGTAGGACTTCCCTGACAGAGGCTATATATTCGCGTGGCGATGTGAGAGCATTTCGAGAGGGAGAGCAGACTCTCCGCACTCTTGGCCGTACCAGGGCATTTGGGGGCAGTGAGTAGGATTTCCCTGACAGTGGTTGTATGCATGTGGCCATATGAGAGCGTTTCAAGAGAGAGAAAGAGTTGACTCTCTCCACTCTCGGCCGTGCCAGGTTTTTTGGGGACTTTCTGAAAGCAAATCCAACTCCCAAAATTTAAGTAACTCCAATCTGTTAAACTATTATGCCTAGAGAGTTCTGGGTCTATTAAGTCAAAACCAACAACTCTCTTTTACCATCATTAGCGCAACTAGTACTCGAAATCCCTTACCGTTCAACATACTAGTTCTCTCTCTCTGTACTACTGTGGTGTGACAAATGAAGTGGATTCATATGAATCCCAGATTCTACGTTTATTTTAATTGACTGACCGCTCCATGTTACAGTTCATGTAAGTTATAGACTTCACAGTTTTGCTGAGCGCTTTAAGGCCTGTTATCAGTCTGTAAAAGGTTAGTGGTCTATCGTCGATATTAGTAGCGTTTTTCCTGCAATCAATAGAATAATTTTTAAGGTTAGTATCTTTTTTCTGCTTGCCATGAATTTTTTCCATCATTTCCTTCATAACTACAACAGTTGTTTCTTCCATAAATTCATAATCCAGAGCTTCATTTCCAACTCACAGAAATACTCAGTGACCACCACGTATAACGAAATATTTGTATGAAAAATGTTATCTTTTTATCATAGAAAAATCTTTCATTTGATTAGTGAATTTGTGTTTGTACTTTTTTAGTCATTTAACTATAAGGTACTTCATAGATTTTCTCTTGTTTTTCAAACCCTAATTCTCAATAACTTTCTCCTTTGCTCACTTCAGGCTACTGATAATCCACGACAATCTTCCACTTGTTTGGAATCAGTTTCTGTTAATGATAAAACTGAAGTACATGTTGGAAGTCTTGGTTTAGGAACAGCTTTAGCCGTTGCTTATGATCTATGCAGTGATACTGGAATTGTGAATCAGTTCAATACCAATGCTAATTTATGTGCTTCAAATTCTCAACTAGCCAATTTCCTTTCATTATCTGCAATCAAATCACCGACTTCACAATTTTCAACTCATTGTCGTGGTACATCTTTATCTGATCAACATACATATAATATTTATTCTAATTATTTTACAAATAATTCATTATGGACATTACAACATTCTGACAGTTACTTAACTCCTATCTCATCTGCATCTACAATATTTGATAGTTCTAATTCAATAAAATCACCCACAAATGATAATGATCATTCCAAATCTATTTCTTCCACTTGTGATTTCTCAAATAAAAGTAATTATTTACCTCATGTCACTCTTGCTAGTAGTGTATGCCAACCAAATGATTTAGTTTGTACAATTGGAAATATGATTGATGGTCCTTATAATAGTAATAATAATAATAATCACAATAATATTGATACTAGTTCACATGTTTCTAATTTACCTCTTGTATCGAATGGACAGAAGATTAATCTAGATAATGCAGATAATGAATGTATAAGTATTAATCAAGGAATTACATCAAATAATTATGACAATAATAATATTGTTTTGAAAGAAACGACCGATACAAATCATGTTACTTCATCATCCTCTGCTTCTATTGATGACAGTTTATATCAATTATCTGAGGAAGAAATGAAAGAAATAGATACATCAGTGAGTTTTTTTCTTCGTTTTATCTATATAGCTTAGGAGATCTTTTAAAAAGATCTTACTATTTTACGTCTGTACTCCACAGGCTTTTATCTAAAAAGAAACGCGTAATTATACCCTTTCTGGTTTTGATGTTGAAGCTAAGATTTTTTAAGCTAAACAGATGAATTAGGAAAGTCAGTCAGTCATCTACAACGTAGGACCAGGCACATATATGCATCGGTCTAAGTTGCCATACCTCGTTAGCACAACAACATGAACACCGGATTCATAGAAATAGTTAATTTAGTGGTGGTGGTAGTATATAAAAGAAAGACTGTATATAAGGATATAGTACAGAAAGAAAGATAGATATGAAGCAATTTTAATCTCAAGGTTTAAGGGTGTATACACCTACGCCATTGTGGTCGATTCTGAGCTATGTCACCTAGAGTCTCCAACTATTGGTTACGATAGTCACGCGGACCCCAACCAAGTAGTCTGCATCTGCCAACATGGCTCACACTAGAAGTTAGTGACTTCAAGCACTGATACCACTTTTTGGTTTGACCGCCCCTAACTCTTTTCCAACCATCCCCAATACTAGTCAGCATTGCGCGTCGTGGTAATCGGTGTTCAGGCATACGTAACGTGTGGCCCAACCATCTCCGTCGATGAAGATTCATGACCACATCAACTGATTTACCATCATTCCCTAATACCCTGTGTCTAACCTCACTATTAGGAAAATAGTTCACAATGTATTTAACTAATCATTATTGAATGTCACCATATAATAACATATTTTCCAGTGTAGAGACTGAAGTAAAGAACATCTGTGCTAGACTTTACTTTGAATACGACTTGAATCTAAGCCATATAATCTCTTTTTGTTTAGTCTGTGCATTATACTATTGCAGTTAGTTTGGTCATAACACCTTGTCACACTTTAAAATAATGCAAGTCATGAATCAGAAAAACATGATAACAATCTACATCATTGATCGTCCTACATTTTATTCGCATACTATTTCACAGAATTAATTTTAAGATACTATTCAAAATCCTTTTAGATTTCTTCCGTCTAAACATATTTCAGACATATTCTACTTATTTAAAAACGAGAGATATTAGATATACTCAACAAGCGTGTCCTCGATATCTTATTTTGATTGTGTTACTACATCTCACCATTTATTTTGCAATTCAACCGGTAACTTAATTCATTACAGATTCTAAATTATACCGAAGTCTTACCACATAGACTATTTATATATTTATTTCAACATATAAATATTGGTACAAGGAAGCACCAGATACATATGCGCCGCACAAATCTAATGAGATTAGTGTGAGGGCTGTGATACTGCCCAGGTGCCCAAACGGAAGCAGGTGGTTTTCTTAGGGGGCCACACCCCGAGCCTTTGACCTAAAGGTCTAATCCACAAGGCAGTGGAGCATTGTAGTATTGTTTGTTTGGATCTTCCCATTGATGTTTCAAGAACTGCAACTGGTCAGTCTCTAATTGAAATATGTGCATACTGTGCGTATTGCCTCGATATAGCCTAAATTCACAAGCATGGTAAGCAAAGATGGATAGTGGCTAACAGTGGAATCCAGGATGCGCGTTTCGTCCTATTTGGGACTGGTCAGCTGGATGTACCTGCATCTCAGAGTTGATGTATACTCTGGGACTCGAACCCAGTACCTTTCGCTTCAAACGCCATCGCGTTATCCCAGAGTGAACATCAACTCTGAGATGCAGGTACATCCAGCTGACCAGTCCCAAATAGGACGAAACGCGCATCCTGGATTCCACTGCTAGCCACTATCCATCTTTGCTTACCATGCTTAGGTATTTTTTATTTAAATTAATGACCCAAGAAGTTGATATTATCATTTATGTTTTTTTTAGTTTATGTGTGTACATATGATACTCTGGTTTCTCTTTTTATTCCATTTATTTATTTTACAAATATTTTTGTCAACATAATTTTTGCCCCCAAATGCCCTGGTACGGCCGAGAGTGGGGAGAGTCTACTCTCCCTCTCGAAATGCTCGCACATGGCCAGCGAATATATAGCCTCTGCCAGGGAAGTCCTACTCACTGCCTTCTCGTGGCGGGGGTGTTGTTTACGAAAGTGAGAGGACGAAAAGCGAATGTCCGGCGCTTTAACCGGGTTGGTGGACACGGAGGGTCCACCTAGGGGAGTTGGAAAACCCTGATTCCAAACCAATGGTGCACATGGGCTCCAGTATCCTGATGGAACGAATGGCGGACGAACCTGTCATTGGTCAACGGCTACCATGGGACTGCATCTCCTCACGATGCTCCATTGCCTTGTGGATCAGACCTTTTGGTCAAAGGCTCGGGGTGTGGCCCCCTAAGAAAACCACCTGCTTCGGTTTGGGCACCCGGGCAGTATCACAGCCCACACACACAAATAGTGTGGCGCATATGTACCTGGTGCCCTTTTGTACCAATATATATGTGTTTAAATAAATAATAAATAACTCGATTGAGTCATCATAATGAGCAACCCTGACCATCACCTCAGGTTAAAAGCTACGGTCAAGGTTTTCGTGTACTTCTTAGGATGAAATGGAATTCTCTTTCTAGTAATTACAAATCGTTTTTAAGTGACAGTATTCATTGTTAAAAAATATTAGACATGTCCCAGAATACAAGTCAATGGCAATTCTATCATAGTTTTCTTCTAGATTGTTCATAATGAGATAAGCTTCCTCAACTGAAAAAAAGACTTTTCTGGGACTTTACTTATATTCATTATTACATACTCCTATTATTTATTTATTTATTTATTTATTTATCGACCGTACTGCCTTCACTCCTTAAATCTCTTTACAATATCTCCACGTCGCTTATGAAGCATCTTTTATTGATCTGTTACACCTGGATATATGTGCTCTGAATAAACACCCTTGAATGGATCTAGACTTGAATGCATAAATATGCATTATTTACGTATATCTATTTACCTACTTTGCCGAAAGCAAGTATCCTCATTCAACTTTAAATGGCATTTTTATGATGTTTAGTGATACAAATATCTAACTGCCCAAAAAAGTAAGTTTAATGGGATTCTAACTTGTGTCCACGAATAATTTAACGAATAGGCCTTCACTCTAAATGCACATACAACTATTTTTTTTGCTGTGTTATTGCTTCTATTAATAGAAAACTAGTTATTCCTGTTTAAAACTCAATAATCTTTGACAAAATTTACGTATTAGGGTGTGAATAACATATGTCGCTTAATGAATACGAAACTTTCACTATATGGACCAAATTTCGAATATCCAACCGACTTAATAGAAATCGACATTACAAATCATTGTTGAACAATCAATTCAATGGAACTCGTCACCCTACATCAACTTCCTTGATTATGAGAAAGCGTTTCACAGTATGGTTAAAAGAACCTTATGGAACCTCCTTCAACACTATGGTGTGAGTAGCTGAGAAAATCGTCAACATCGTCGTTGCTAGCTCTTCCACATATTTCTGCTTGTCGGCTTTAATGCTCTTTTTCACTTGCTTGTTTGCTTCTGCGTACTCTGTTTTTGCCTTGACTTTTTCTGCTCGTGTTTGACTGTTGTTAATTACTGTTTTCTTGTCCTTCCTTTCTTTAATCTTGTCCAGGGTTTATGTAGAGATCCATTACTTATGATGATGTTTCTTGCGACCCAGAACCTCCTGACACGTTGTAGTGCTTGTTTAATCCGTTTCCAGTTATCATCCATCATAGTTTCTTCTGGTTTGAGTAGATCTTGTAAGGCTTGGAACCTGTTGTTGAGAGTTATCTTGAATTCGTTGAGTTTGTTAGCATCTCGAAGGAAGGCTGTATTGAACTTTTGTAATGCTGTCCCCCCAGTTGTCCAATGCCTCTTTAGCTTCAGTTTCATCTTGGCCATAACCAGGTGGTGATCTCATGCTATGTCAAGTTCTCTCCTGGTTCTCACATTGTCCTTTGGAATATTTGTTGATGCAAATATGATCTATCTGGTTCTCTGTGGTGTGGTCCGGTGAGATCCATGCCCAACCCTCCTCCTTTACCCGGGCTTGGGAGCGTCAGTAACTCTAGAAGAGCTACAGGCGGATTGCTGTGATAAAATTTCCATCTGATCTGTTTAAGTCTAAACTAGAATCATATTTTGTACTTCTTATATTCAATTATTATGTTTAGGAAATGCTTTAGCTGTAATAGTAAATAACTATTTATCTCTTCAATATTTCTGTATGATTTTCGCGACTGAATTAAGGCCAAAGTGGTTTAGGTTACAAACCACACTGCTCTACTAGCTGCGTTATGCATTTCAGCTGCAAAGCGATTGTCGATTTCATTGCACCTACTGATAAGAATTATAATTTTGAGAAAAAATAGTTGAAACACGGGTTTTTAGATTATTAAGTCCCAATGACATATTTTATTTATTTATTTAAACACACAAATATTGGTACAAATGGGTACCAGACACATATGCGCCACACAAATCAAATGAGATTTGTGTGAGGGCTATGATACTGCCCAGGTGCCCAAACTGAAGCAGGTGGTTTTCTTAAGTGACCACACCCGTAGCCTTTGACCTAAAATCTGATCCACAAGGCAGTGGAGCATCATGAGGAGATGCAGTCCCATGGTAGTCGGTGACCAACAATTGGTTCATACCCCATTCGTTCCCTCAGGATACTGTAGCCCATGTACACCATTGGTTTGGAATAATGGTTTTACAACTTCCCTAGACGGACTCACCGTGTCCACTAACCCGGTTAAAGCACCGGACATTCGCTTTTCATCCCCTCGCTTTCGTGAACAACACCCTATCCCGCCACAAGAAGGCAGTTAGTAGGACTTCCCTGGTAGAGGTTATATTACGCATAGCCATGTGAGAGTATTTCGAGAGGGAGAGCGGACTCTCCTTTCTCTCGGCCGTACCAGGGCATTTGGGGGCAATGACATATTACTTGTTCTCCTATAACTACTATGTCGTTTGGATTGTTTATCGACATAATCCAGTCAGTCTATATTATATAGAAGATTACATATTCCATTAGGAATTTGCTTGAAAAGCGGTTGTTGTACTATAAAAACATCAGGTTGGTGCCAGGAATTTAAGGGTTAGTAGCTTTAAGGGGTATCTGTAGCAAACTAGACTTTACGAAGTATGACTTAAGCGACACTTATCTAGGTTTTTAATAATTTGCTTTACATTTGATAGCAAGCTAAATACTGAATGAAGTTAACAGCACACTTCATGCCAAATAATGGATTCCTCTCTTTCATGAACCTATCGTACTGAACGGAATTAATCATGGGAGCTTGTTATAAACAATATGCTGAACTTTACAACTATCTTAAATATAAAGAAAATGACTCTTCAGCAATTGCTTAGTTATAATTGATGTATAATAAACATTTTTAGTAATTAGGTTACCTTCTCTTGCAATTACACTTAACTTTTTTATTTATTTAACCATAAATTACATTCATTTTCAACCAAAATAGTAATCAGCTGATCTTGTGTAGTTATAAATTTTCATGTTTGATTGTACAAATTGTTAAGATGTATCATCATATGATATAATGACGGAAATTGTGTGTTTATTTTTATCATTACTTGAATTGAGTATGTAGATCTCCATCAAAGATTAATAATAATGAAGAATAATTACTACTGGAAAAATTACTCTTGCTTCAATGCTCATTCGGACAAATTATATTTACAATCATATAACATTTGTTTTTATTTAATTTATGCTAGTTCGATTATGTACTCCTCTTTATTCTCATTTTCCGTATCTTATTTTTTGACTTGCACCCAAATGGCCTGGTACGGCCAAGAGTGGGGAGAATTCGCTCTCCCTCTCGAAATGTTATCACATGGCCATGCGTATATAGCCTCTGCCAGGAAAGTCCTACTAACTGCGTTTTCGTGGTAGGGGTGTTGTTTACAAAATTGAGAAGACGAAAAGCGAATGTCCGGCGCTTTAACCGGGTTGGTGGACACGGTGAGTCTACCTAGGGGAGTTGGAAAACCCTGATTCCAAACCAATGATGCACATGGGCCTTAGGATCCTAAGAAAACAAAAGTAGCATATGAACCGATCGTTGGTCACCGGCTATCATGGGACTGCATCTCCTTATGATGCTCCATTGCCTTGTGGGTTAGAACTTTAGGTCAAAGGCTACGGGTTGTGTCCCCATAAGAAAACCACCTGTTTCGGTTTGGGCACCTGGGCAGTATCACAGCCCTCACAAAAATCAAATGAGATTTGTGAGGCGCATATGTATCTGGTGCCCCTTTGTACCAATATTTATGTGTTTAAATAAAAATAAATACATTTTTCGACTTATACAGCAGTTCTTCCATTATAGAAACCCTGTCCCATCTAAACGATCTCAAGTCATCGACTAGTTGAAACTCGAATGAAACAGTCTTTCCAAAGCCACGTATACGATTCTAACTGACCTCCAACGTTCGCACACTGATGTAGATCGGACAACAGATAAGGTTGGCTATATCTTCAGAAAGTCTTAATATTGATGTCTGTTGTATATTCGAGACCCGTATTCAAAACCCTAGTGAAGTACAATAAATTCACTCTCTATCTGTCACTTCGGAAAGCTTGTTTCATGTGTGTTTACCCGGGAACCCTGTGGCATCTTCATCTGGTTTTTCTGGCGTTGGTGTCGCACTAAACGCTAGAGCTGGTCGAATCTACAACGCATTGGCAAGAGCAGTCTTGCTCTATGCTTGTGAAACTTGACCTCTCTGAGTTGGGGATGTTAGACGACTCTCTGTGTTTGATTATCGTTGTCTCCGACAGATTGTTCATCCAGTGGCAACACCATGTTAGTAATGCAAATGTTCGGCATTGTGTGTTCGGGCACATCGACGATAATTTAATTGGTGTCACTATATTGAAACATTGACTTCGGTGGCTTGTACATGTTCTACAAATGTCGTCCCAGAGAATTTCACGTGGTGCATTATTTACCGACTCTGGGACTGATTGGAAAAAGCAGAGAGAGGTGGTCAGTGTAGGGTGAAAGAAAGTTGTACAGGACTGGCTTCTGTTGATCCTTCACGACTCCTTGGTTGGGGTTCAAGAGATGGTGCAACACAATGACTTGAGACGTTATCAGATTCAGACATGACTCAAAATAGAAGCCAAGCCAGTAGCAATCCTACTGTAACTGTGTTTTACTTTCTTCATAAAAAATGAACGTGATTTCTTTAACTGGAAGAACTCTCTCTGACTGTTATTTTGCTAATTGAACTCTCTCTCTTCCGTTATTATTATTTTACTCTCATACACTGATTTCTGTTCGTTGTTGTTCTCTTTTTTCTTATATACACCTTACATTCTCTATCTCTTCACAGCCTTATTGTTATTGTGTGGCGCATATGTATTTAATGCCCCTTTGTACTGATGTTTATGTTCAAAAAAATGATTACTAAGATTATTGGCAATATTTCTCTTCATTGTCTTTAATAATCTGAAAAGTAATAATAATAATCCAACTATTATTATTATTATCTGAACACATAAATATTGGTATAGACGGGTACCAGATACATATGCGCCACACAAATCTTATTTGATTTATGTGAGGGCTGTGATACTGCCCAGGTGCCCAGACCGAAGCAGGTGGTTTTCTTAGAAGGCCACTCACGGAGCCTTTGACCTAAAGATCTGATTCACAAGGCAGTAAAGCATCGTAAGGAGATGCAGTCCCATGGTAGCCGGTGACCAACAATAAGTTCATACGCCATTTGTTCTCTCAGGATACTGGAGTCCATGCTCACCGTTGGTTTGGAATCAGGGTTTCCCAACTCCCCTAGGTGGACTCACCGTGTCCACCAACCCGGTTAAAGCGCCAGACATTCTCTTTTCTTCCTCTCAATTTCTTAAACAACACCCCTGATGTGAGAAAGCAGTGAGTAAGACTTCCCTGACAGAGGCTATATACGCGTGGTCATGTGACAGCATTTCGAGAGAGAGTGAGAGAGAGTTGATTCTCACTACTCTCGGCCGTACCAGGGCATTTGGAGGCCGACGCATAATCAATGTACAAGCTTATGTACTTAATATTAGTCTACGTACTATTTATACATAAGCTAACCGCCTTATTGCTATTCGAGTGCTTAACTCAATAGTTGAATATCATAGTGTGTTCTAATCACTAAATTAATCATAAAATGATACAGCAAACTATAATCATTTATTAATTGTATAACAATCTACTTAAACTACCGTTTTTGTTTAAAATATAAAAAAAAACTCAGATGGGAACACGTTTGATAAGAGTTATGAGATTAAGAGGTCCCGTGTGTACTTTTAAAGTGTTTCATATTAAAATCATGTGCTCACTGCTCTTTTTTATAATACAAACAATTGGTAGCAGTTATTCACTGATGGTTTTGTTCTTTGATTGAATGAAATATCAACGTTTTTGGACAATATAGTCTTCTTCTTATTCTTCTTCTTGGTAATCTAGCTTACAACAAATGCCGATCTCATGGCTAGTCGTCAATGGAAATATTATATTGAGACAAATGAATGGACACGTGCTACATGTGCATTGATGGCATGTTTATTTACTAGAGATCAAATGGCTAATTCAACTGTTTTAGGTCGTGGCGGTTCACAACGTGCTCGTCTTCCAAGTAATTTAGTTGCCTATGTTGTCAGTAAGTTTTTGTCTTTTTATATTTTGTTGTTCATTTTTATAATTGGTTGACTTTTTAGTGACCCTATAACTGACTTCAGTTAGATTGTACGATGATTTTTATTGAAATATACATTTCGGCTACCATCGTACATAATTACTGACTTAATTCACGTTAGGAAATAACAGAATAAAGCAAGTTAGATACGAGGATAAACTTTAAATTCGTATATTTTGCACACTCATTGATCCGGACAGACAATCGGAGAAGCGAAGTGAACAAAGCGAAGCGGAGGATGTCGTTGAGAAATGGAAAACAAAGCGATGCGCAGCGGAGAAGGCGAGTGAGCCAACCCGATTTGACTAAGAGTAACTCAATATTTATAACCAGACAAAAAATAAGTTACAGACATGTAATCAATAGGGTAAGCAATTAACAGACATACGATCATATAACAATAGTCAGGGTTAATAAGTGAATAAATGACAAGGTCAAAATGTGGCTTGAGAAGAATGAATATATTGGTCTATTCAGATGCTAGAATACCCTTTGTTGGCTTGATATAGTGTACCAGCCTCTACAACTTAGTTAATATTGAGATCATCAGTTGATAAAACCTTTAGGCACTAGACAACTGTTTCGTCTTATTATGTGGCTCCTCCAATGTTACACACTTACAACTTTTATGTAGACTGGAACCAATGTAAATTTTAAAAGTAGTTTATCTATCATTAAGAAAAACCGTTTAAAATGACGAATATACCATTATATGGTAACTTATTCAATAATAATTACTTAAATACGTTAACATAGATAATGTGAACTGTATTTTCTGACTCATCTTTATATATATATATATACCTTGGAAGTCCCAAGTTTTTACTTGATACTAGTCGGAACTTGCCAGCCAAATCCAGCATCTCCAAACACCGACTGTAGTCATCAAGCTGATCTCAACCAGTTAGTTTGGACGTACTCACATAAGTTAGTTCACTAGTCAATTACCTCATGAATTGATGTCACGCATTGTTTTGGTCGCATTTAAGTTTCTTCCAATTTCCTCCTACATCAGCTATAATCATCTGTCTAAGTAGACAGTGGTTAGACATACTTGGCATATTTCCTAACCACCATAGTCAATTCTCTTTGTTTTAGGGCATTTATAAACGACTAGTGTTATGGTCAAAAAATTTACCGATGATCTGTTAGCGCATTTCCTATTCTTGATTACTTATATACTCGTTACATATGCGTTACTTACGCCTGTTACCCTTCATGGTGGAGCATAAGCCACACACCAGCATTCTCCATCCAACCCTGTCCTGGGCAGTTCGTTCCAGTTATCACTCATCCTTTTCATATCTGCTTCTATTTCCCGGTGCAATGTGTTCTTTGACCTTCCTCTTTTCCGCTTCCCTTCCGGATTCACAGGTATATTTCATTTATAATTCCTGAATATCTACAATATCATACTGTATATTTTTACCTATCCATATATAAAGAATTCAATCATCTGGAGGTAATTAATGTTCATTTAAAGTATCTTATTAATAAATAAAATCTAGTTTCAATGTCTCATTCTTATTGATTACCTTTAAACATTAATTATATAAATAATTATGCATATAGATACATTTCTATTTAATTGACTAATTGATGTCTATTAAGGAAGTATAAATAATTAATGTAATTAAATGATCTTATTATTTGTTTTCTAAATGTTCTTAATTGAATGTGTGATCATACCACCATAATTCAATACTTATGTATGTTACCCCTCGTGAAGGAGCATAGGTCGCCTACCAGCACTCTCTATCCAACCCTGTTCTGAATAATCCTTTCCAGTTGTTATTCAGCCTTTTCATGTCTACTTCCAATTCCCGACGTAGTGTTTTCTTCGGCCTTCCTCTTTTCCGTTTCCCTTCAGAACTCCAAGTTTACGCTTACCTCGTGATGCAGTTTGGTGATTTTCATAATGTAGGCTGGTATTATTTCATCACTGAAGTTCTAGTTGACTTCTTAGTGTTATTTACATACGGATTTTATTGAGTTTGAAGCTTCTGGTCTCTATTCACCAAGATAGGTACATACTCCTGACTAAAGAAAAGATGACTATTTTGTAGTTCATTTGATAAAGTGAAACAGTAGTTTAATGACTAAACCATACTTTCATTCATTAAGTTTTAACAGAAAGGTTTTTTTTTGGAGATTTAGTATTTTCATAGTTGAAAGCGTGAGTCAATTGAAGCTAAACTATCAGGGAAAACCTGGAAGCACTGGACTCACACTTTCAACTATGAAAATACTAAATCTCCACAAAAAACCCCTTCTGATAATAATAATCATATGCTCACTAGTGACTGACTTTAAGAGGTAAATCCAGGAGTTCTAGTGAGAAGCAGTGACCAGCGGAGTTAAAACCATGTCTGTTGTGAGATGGGAACTCACTGAAGACAATTGGTGAACGGTTGCTCAACTTCGTGGATTTGTTGGAGTTAGACATAAACACCATCGGATGCCGGCTCAGTGATCTATCGGTTAAGTGCTCTGGCGCGAGACTAGTAGGTCCTGGCTTCGAATCTCGTGGATGCACACTGCTGAGGAGTCCCACAATGGGACAAAACGGCCTTGCAGTGATTCCAGGTTTTTGATGGTAGTCTAGCTTCAATTGACTCACGCTTTCAACTATTAAGTTTTAAGTTTGAATCCTACTCCATTTACTTCAATTTATATAACTGGGTAATGTAACTACTCTTATAGCACAAAAACTTTATGACTCAAAATCAACTGTATAATTATTATCCTATTATATGTGTTCAACTTTTATACATTATCATATTACTCTCATTGGGACTAGTCCTATATCTGCCGTAATATAATTTTGGCAATCAGATAATATTTTGTTAATCTTTACAATAACATGCATAAACATGTATATATTATAATGATCATCATCATTTATTATTTTGTTCTTTTTCCAAGTTTATTTATTTAAACACATAAATATTAGTACAAGGAAGCACTAGATACATATGCGCCTCACAAATCTCATTTGATTTTTGTGAGGGCTGTGATACTGCCCAGGTGCCCAAACCGAAACAGGTGGTTTTCTTATGGGGACACAACCCGTAGCCTTTGACCTAAAGTTCTAACCCACAAGGCAATGGAGCATCATAAGGAGATGCAGTCCCATGATAGCCGGTGACCAACAATAGGTTCATACGCCATTCGTTCCATCAGGATCCTGGAGCCCATGTACACCATTGGTTTGGAATCAGCGTTTACCAACTCCCTTAGGTGATTCCTCCGTGTCCACCAACCCGTTTAAAGCGCCGGACATTCTCTTTTCGTCCTCTCAATTTCGTAAAAAAACGGTAATGCTACGAGAAGGCAGTGAGTAGGACTTCCCTGACAGAGGCTATATACGCGTGGCGATGTGAGAGCATTTGGAGAGGGAGAGCGGACTCTCCTCACTCTCGGTCGTAACAGGGCATTTGGAGGCTTTTTTCCAAGTGCAAATAAGTATATATTGTCATCACTATTCTCTTCTATTTTTCATTATGTTTTATACTTCATTCTGTATTAGGGATAATATGGTATTACTTCTAATAAATGAGCTAACATAGTGGAATTTTAATCGGATTCTTATCTTCATTGTTCTTCTGTGTTAGTTCACTTTCTTGTGTATACATTTCAACAAAAAATTTTCTATCAGTTATGAAAGCATTTAAAACTCAATCAATTAAAATGTTTGCCTTAAAACGACTGGTTTGTAAGTATCAGTTTATCTTCATAGTTGAAATCATGAGTCAATTGAAGCTAGACCATCATGGAAAACCTGGAAGTACTGGATGGCCGTTTCATCCTACTGTGGGTAAACGGTTGCTCAAACTTTTTGGATCGGTTGAAGTTAGACATTAACACCATTGGATGCCGGCTAAGTGCTCAGGCGCGAGACTGGTAGGTCCTGGGTTCGAATCCCGCGAGGTGGGATCGTGGATGCGCCCTGCTGAGTCGTCCCACAGTAGGACGACACGGCCGCCAACCGCTAGCCGGTTTTCCACGGTGGTTCAGATTCAATTGACTCATGATTTCAACTATGAAAATACTGAAATCTCCACAAAACCCCTTCTGATTATCAGTTTATCCTTGAATTGTGGTTTGTATCTTTGTAGTGAACATATCGGTCGTAAATTAATGTTAACTTCGTGAATAACTTACTTATATCCAAGGAGTGATCATTTTTAGTGATGTTTTTTTTCATTGAAAGTGGATTAAATAAATCGAATTGAGCATATTAGTTAAGGCTTTTACTTACTTCGCCTGTTACCCCTCATCAAGGAGCATAGGCCGCTCACCAGCATTCTCCATCCAACTCTATCCTGGGCCTTCCTTTCCAGTTAAGGCTTTTAGCCAACACTTATTACCTTTGAATAACTGTTGATATATTATTTTCTTTGTACACCGTTCAGTCTATAATCCATATTATGTAAATCTAGGACTGATTAACACAGAATATCATGCAGTAATATATCAGTCTAATTCATTGAATACAATAAATTTCATCGGATAATAGACTCCAAATTGTTTACCTCAGTTGTAATGGCAGAATTCAATGAGACGCATTCATAGGGATTTTCCTGTGGGAATGAATTAAGATTGATAACAAAGTTGTAATGATTATTTTCGTCGACCAATGGGTTATATATCCAAATCGGTATGCTCAAAATTACGGAATCAGTAAAGCTGATTAATTCCGTTTGATAGATGACGAGAAAATGGAGACACTTGAATAAAAATCGTAAAAGACAAGGGTTTTTTTTATTCTTTACAATTTCTCGCAAATTTTACGATTACTTAGTCAATAATAGTTCTCTACTGTGTGGATTCAAATATATTAACAGATTGATAGTAAACGTGAAACATTCCAAATTTTCGTCAAGAAATGAACGTAGACTTCCCCTTTTCCTTCATTTCCTTTTAACCTCGAGTTAACCTAGGCGGCAAATCGTAAATAACAGTTTAATGTAAAATATAAATAGTGTTTATAAATACATTCGAAATATTCTTGGATTTTACTTACACCTGTTACTCCCAGTGGAACATAGGTTGCCTGGAGCCCCTCTTGGACTACTGCCGGTCTTAAGCCCGGATGAAAGAGGAGGGTTGAGTATGAAATTAGGAACCACATCCTGTAGAAAACTAAATCCCTAAAAAACGCTAACCAGAAAAAATAATGATTCAAACCATTCTTTGATCTAAGGTAAGTAAAAAGTGACATTGGAACAACGATGTGGCAATAAGGATAAAGTATCTTTTACCATGGCAAAATTAAGTACTCACCGCAAATGTAAATTCAAAATTGAACAAACTGTTGTCACCGATCGCTTGTAATCGTTCACAATGTAATTTCAGTATAATTTATTTATTGGATTCTAGTCCATGATATGTTTGATAGAGAGTTGCCGGATTAAATTATTCGAATATTATACCACAACAATATTCACTTTGGTAAACTAAAAATTTTAGCTAATTAAATTAATGCAGATAATATTACTTATGAAGAAAGCTAGGGGCGGCCAGACCAAAACATGGCATAAATCCATGAAGTCGCTGACAAGTGGACTGGGCCATGTTGGTAGGTGTAGACTACCTGGTTGGGATTCGCGAGATGATAGCAACCGATGGTTAGAGACCTTGAATGCCATGGCTCAAAATCGTTTGCAATGGCGAAGGTGCATCCACTCTGTGTTCTACCAAATTCTAATCTTCTGAATTCTTCATGTCCGTATCCTTTTTCTCTTTCCAAATTTATTTCACTGGATTATACTCCTTCAATAACATCTTCAAACCCTTATCTTTCACACAATACTTATACTCTGACTACTTCTACCACTATGGGATTTGAATCGACAACTTCATCTCTGTGCTAATGTGGTATGGCAACTCGAACTGATGTACGTACGTACGAAGTTCTACGTTGTAACTGACTGACTGACTGACTTAGCTAGTTATCATTCTTTACAGCGATGCTACCTTCCCACAAGAAGGCTGGGGTTAGAAAAGGCCGACCCTAAAAATGCACACCTCGCCTTATCCCATGGATATCCATCTTCGGCGGTAAGGTCCCCACAAGTACGGAGCTAACACAAAAAGGTCGTGTGTGGCCGACCTCAAGCAGTTGTCCCTTGGGCACTGCGGTCACGCTTTCAGGTCATTAAGACCACCTCTAACCCAATTTCCTTTTCAGGTACCTCTAGAAGAACCCTTCCACGGTGTGGGCAACCGGGAAGTGATAACTGCTCTCATACCTCTAACAGCACTCAAGACAGATCTGAATTGTGTCAAGGTATGAAGAGTGTTGACGTACGTGTAGATGATGATAACCACTCATTCATTATTATCATTAGCATTGTAGTTTCTGTTGAGATATCAGTCTGTCTTAAAGACTTGAGTAGTTAGACTGGGGTATTGTACACAAGCCTTCACAATTAATGGTGTATATTTCAAATAGCATTAGTTATTGTAACTCAGTATTCTAATGTATGGGACGCTAATGGTCAAACAATTAGAGCAGTAACACTGGGACAGAAGGATATTGAGATGATGAGTCCCTCAAATCTAGCCATCTAATTAACTATTAAAAATATTGTATTCCGTAATCCTTAATTTATGAATAATCGACCCCATAGTAATCAACTCTAATTGGTCTTCCTCTAATAACCTTCAATTAGAAAAGCGGAAAACTTCTATCTCGTATTTGATTAAGAGGTTATGGGAGATTAGTTTGAAGGTTAGCCTTCTTTACTGACTGATATCACGAACTAGGGGATCATTAGAATCTGGGGACCAAAAGATGATTTTCTCGTCTCTTAGCGTAGTGCTTCTCAATGTGTAACTATTAATGACCCATTCAAGTACCGAACTAAAAACCTTCAGGTTCAGAAGGAGGTTTCTAGCCCTCAAATTACTAGTTTGGAATCCAAAGATCCTCATTTTCAACTAAGCATTTAGTGAAATTATTCACTGCCATTGATTGGTAACCACCTCACTCTCGACACATTTTTGTGTAGTTATACCACTGGTTGTGTTCAGGATATCTTTTTATTCAGCAGGGTTAAGATTAGATAAATAGATAGATAGGTAGATAGATATGCCTCTGCTTGCTACGTTTAACAAGTTTTTATATGCTATTGTTATTATGATAAACATTAAGTGTGGTCTAGCTTGCGTAAATT
Organism: Schistosoma mansoni; assembly: GCF_000237925.1. Lineage (NCBI taxonomy): Eukaryota > Metazoa > Platyhelminthes > Trematoda > Strigeidida > Schistosomatidae > Schistosoma > Schistosoma mansoni. Next base: position 359,132 of record NW_017385993.1, on the reverse strand, counting down.
TGTGTATTCATTATTTCAATAATCTATTGTTGTTGTTGTTGTTGTTGTTGATCTGCAACAGATTTTGCTTGTGTGGGAATTTGGAATGTTTTTTTTTGTTGTTGTTGTAAAACCAGGTCTTGTACGATTGTTGTATATGTATGTGATAAAGTACCACTTATATCATTTTTTTCCTCCAAGTTCTCTGTTTCTTTCTAATTGATACTTTACAATGCATTTTTGTCCCCCTCTTCTAGTTGACTGTTTTTTTTCTGTTTTCGTAAAATAATAATAGAAGTTACAATCTATGTACTAATGATAATAAACTATAATACTTGTAACTTCTATATTAACACAGTTTATTCTCATTAAGGACTAGAACAACTATTGAATGATCTTGACTATCCCACGCACTGAATTTGAGCTCAAAATGTTTCCTGATGATTGATCAGTAACTTGTAGAACAATTAACTGACCGTATGAATTGTTCTTGGAGAAATATGTAGGTGGTTAAAAGTAATCAGCAGGACCTAATTTCCATGCTAATTGACACTTATCGGCAAAGGTGTACTTTCAATCTTGCAGGAATTGATGTTATCTTCATGATCCCAACTCGACTCACTCAGCTAGCTTTACAGCCTAAGACATTAACACTGTGCTGTTTGTATAACGATTAGTCACCTGTACAACTGAGATATTTATTGCTGATTGATCACTGTGCTTTAACCAGTGAAACGTTTGTCTAGTCCTTTAGTCCTAACCTGATTATATTGACAAAGTTGCTGTATGACCACTTATAAAAATGAGTCGACATCAGGTGCATTTTGTTGAGATTTTAGATGGTTGGAGATCGGTGGTAATGGCCATATTGTAACTTTGTCAATAGAATTCGATCAACACTAAAGAACTAGACAAACATAACATTGGTCACGACTTTGTAATCAATCAAATATATATATGATGAACTACATTCAGTCGTACGACTTCAAGTTATTCGATTATATAATTAATAATCAATCAGTAACTGAAATTAACTCCGTCAGATAATTCATAAGATTAGACTTTTATGACCATCACACCCCAAAAACGCAGTAGTTAAACTCATTAAAATAAAACGTGTCAACAGACCTTATAATAGAATAAATGCTTTGTACTGTTATTAAGAACTCAGATAACTGGGCTTAGTGAGGTTCCACATTATTCTAATCAATTCAGTCAATCAGTCAGCTACAACGTAGGATCAGGCACATTTATGCATCGGTCCAAGTTGCCATACCTCGTTAGCACAACAAGATGAACACCGGATTCATAGAAGTAGTTAATTTAGTGGTGCTAATATAGAAAAGATAGGTTGTATATAAGGATAAAGTATAGGAAGGAAGACAGATATGAAGCAATTTTAATTTCAAGGTTTAAGGGAAGATAAAGAGTGTATACACCTACTCCATTGTGATCGATGCTGAGCCATGTCACCTAGAGTCTCTAACCATTGGTTACGATAGTCATGCGGACCCCAACCAAGTAGTCTGCATCTACCAACATGGCTCAGACTAGTGAATTCAAGCACTGATGCCACGTTTTGGTTTGGTTATCATCCAGTTCTGCATTATATGACCGTATTCTTTCAGTTCAATTCAACATTATTCTTACCCAATTATTCATTAAATACTATGACCACTTCTCCCCCCCCTCTCATTCCATTTCTTTACAATATCATATCAATCCATTTTTGTGATGCATTTTTTTCGGTACTTTATTGTTTCAAACACTGTATGTATTATGCGTCAATAAATTAACTAGTAGACTTTAAAACTATTAATCAATTATTGACTACAGTCATTAATCACCATTCTATAATCTTATGGCGTTAGGATACATCAGTTAAATATTTCACATTTTAGTAATCAAATACTAATTAGACAAACTATCACCCAAATTCATTCATTTACATGGGTTGTTTGAGTCAAGGGGGGTGAACATTAACTCTAGGATCACCCGGCTGACGAGTCTCAAATAGGACAAAACGGAAGTCATGGATTTCATTAGTAGTGACCATCCAACTTTCCCTAAATTTAAACCTATACTTTTTAATTTTTACTTTTATAAATTATTGTCATCGAGTTTACTCCTAAACGATCATGGTGGTGACCAATAAATTGCAAGTCCAAAATCTCGCCCCATCTACTTCAGTTGAAGCACTTGCATAATATTATTATCCCTCATAAGAACATTGCAACGTAAAGTTCTGAGTACATTAATGTAATAGCAGTAGTAGGAGTAGCTGACGAGGCGGATTATTCAAATCTCTTTTACCCACTGGTTGGATACCAGGTATTTATGACGTAATAACAATCTAACGCTCATGCATATATATATTCGTGTGCTTGGCCTTAAGCCTGTTTTCATACTGTCCAAACTCCAGTACTAATCAGTCATAAGCAATGTAGAACATGGCATTTATATTATTTAGTTTAAGTTGACTCATCACATCAGCACAATTAGATGAAATTATCAAAATAGACACAAGAGTATTAAAGGCAGTAACAGTATCAGTGATAGTAGGAAAAACTATGCATAAATCTAAGTGGAGTAGAAAAACATGAATACGTCCATTAAGACCAGCTGTAAGCTATCTTAGACATTTACAACCACTGATTATCAAAGTCGTGCTAACCCTAACCAGTCAGTTTGAACATATCAACATGCTTTATTCCAATAGTTGATGATTTCATGAACCAATACCATTTTTCAGTTTCATCACTCAACACTAATAGTGCTGGTATATGAAGGTTTCAAGTGACCAACAAACCTTATAGAACAGTTGAAAGATTTCATTATTCAACCATTTTATTTATTTATTTGAACAGATAAATATTGGTATAAGGGGCACTGAATACACTTGCGCCACACAAATCTCATTTGATTTGTGTGAGGGCTGCGATACCTCTCAGGTGCCCAAAATGAAGCAGGTAGTTTGCTCAGGGGGCCAGAACCCGAGACTTTGACCTAAAGATCTGATCCACAAGGCAATGGAGCATCGTAAGGAGATGTAGTCCAGTGGTAGCCGGTGACCAACGATTAATTCATACGCCATTTGTTCCCTCAGGATACTGGAGCCTATGTACACCAATGGTTTGGAATCAGGGTTTTCCAACTCGTCTAGGTGGACTTTCCACCAACCCGGTTACAGCGCCGGACATTCTCTTTTCGTCCTCTCAATTTCGTAAACAACAGTGATGCCACGAGAAGGCAGTGAGTAGGACTTCCGTGGGAGAGGCTGTATACGCGTGGCCATTTGAGAGCAAACTCTCCTCACTCTTGGCTATACCATGACATTTGAGGGCTATTCAATCATATTATATTTACATCAATCATTTGTTATTTTTCATTCAAAATATAACAATCACGTATTTGAGTAAATTATATCTAATACCAATAGCACAATTCTTTGAATTGTCCTTTTTTTCGAAAAAAAAGTTAATTATAGGTGTGTGTGTGTTTGTTTTTGTACATTCACAGATAGATCTTAATCTGTGTTACATGTTGTTGTTGTTGTTTGTGTTAATCAGTATACACTTGTGTATTTGATTTCAAAATTAGAAGTTTTACTACTACCAACACTATGCACCAACATACGTACTTACTGTACATTTTCGAACCTTTTTTTGTTACTTCAATGGACTAGTAACTCAGAATACTTATTGACCAGTGTATGTTTGTATGTGAAATAGAGGAAACACATAGTAACTATATGACTAACTGATTGTATATAATGAAAAGTTAGATGAAAATGACTTTTACAAGTTTTATTTACTGCATGCACAACCTCCTCCTCATCCTCATCGTTTCTCTTTCTTATTTCTCATGTGGGTTCGTACACTTCTCATTAATATATATCTCATTAATATATATATATATATATATATATATATATATATGTTTGTGGATGAATGAAGTACACGATTGATCCAATTGAATGTTGTTTATAGAATACTCTAATGTTTTTTTTCTTTCTTCCACTAGAGAGATTCTCCGTCTCTCTCTCTCTCTCTCAACCCATATTCTCAACTTTGATTAGTTGAAAAATATTAATGTGTGTGTATGTGTTGATTTTTTGCGCTTATTTTGGTTTTTATCATTTTTCAATGATGAAACAAAACGATTGATGAATTTATTGATCATGTTTGTCTAATAGAATGAAGTATCCTTTTGGTGTGTGCTGCCCCCCTCCTCAATGTTAAAGTGGTGGTGATCATGATGTTCAATGATTCAATTCATTATAGTTATGAATGAATTTTTGTTACAATTTTTGTGTTTTTTTAAAAGGCACAATCTTTTATTGTTGTCCTTCTCTTTCTCTCTCTCTCTCTCTCATACATGGTACATATCTATCTTTCAATCAAAGTCGAAATAGAGTAAGAGGATCATGTTACATCGTTGTTTCTATATCTCAATGTTCTTATTGTGTAGGCCCAACAATAGTCACCTCAGATTCATGTTTGTTAAAAAGTTGTTTGTATAGAAAAGAAAGTCAGCCAAAATCAACTTGAAAGCATTCATTTATATTCGCATAAAAGTTGAATTCTTTATTACGCAGTTCATTTGGTATTACTAAACCATTATAACTTACGATATAATTTATATAAAAAGGTGATTGGTATATACATATATCGATGAGAGTGTAAGTCCTGATCGATTTATATTGTTGAGACTTGTGTTAATTTTTTCCAATCACCATCTACCATTGTGCATGTAATGTTATCAAGCACAGAAACAATATTAAATGAATCTTCAAATAAATTTAACACACCATATTGACAAATGGATCATTTCTAGTTGAAACACTTGCTGGAGGTCAATATTTTAAATCTTAGATGATATAAATTCAATAAATATTGTTTGTTCATTATTGTTTTGACGGCTAAATGTTGGAGGACTCCCTAGTCAAAGTTTCTAGTGGCACAGAAACTCCAAGAAACATTTCATCACATCAGCACTGAACAGAAGCTCCAGAGAAACATCTAGAAAGTGTCACGAAAATGCCACTCGGCCACTGAGTCCTGATAGCCACTTGCTTGTGCAATGGGGTGAAGTTTAAATTCACTAAGTATTGTTTGTTTGAATCTTCCCATTGATGTTTTTAGGACTGCAACTGGTCAGTCTCTTATTGGAATATGTGCATACTGTGCATATTTCGTGTCGATATAGCCTAAATTCACAAGCATGGTAAGCAAAGATGGATAGTGGCTAACAGTGGAATCCAGTTTGGCGAGCGTTTCGTTCTATTTGGGGCTCGTCAGCTGAATGTACCTGTATCTCAGAGTTGATGTTCACTCTGGGACTCGAACCCAGTACCTTTCGCTTCAAACGCCATCGTGTTATCGAGGCAATACGCACAGTATGCACATATGCCAATTAGAGACTGACCAGTTGCAGTCCTAAACATCAATGGGAAGATTCAAACAAA